>NC_142376.1:3677500-3827500 GCF_059441005.1 Hippichthys cyanospilos
TTTCACGGCACTCCCAGTCCAACTTTACTGCCTAACGTAAAATAGAACAAAGAGAATTACAAGCTATATCTGCTAGCATATCTGCTATTGCTAACACAATGGGAAGCACTAATATGGTATGACAATTAGAACAACTGATATTCAAACAACACAGCAGCACATTTAGTCAGGATAAAAATACTCACGGTCATACATTCTTTATCCTCTGCAGAGATCTGAACTATTGATCCTCCACTGTTTATATACACCTGTATATCTTGTAACGCCCCCAAGTGGCCAAAAGCATTCAATTGATGCAACATATGACATGAACTTTATTTTCAATTTCAATTTCTTGATGATTACTGTTTGTGTTTACACAGCAAAAGCAAAATATTAAAGAGAGCAATTTCTCTTATGAAAGGCAAAACAATTTTTGTTTTGGGGGAGGCTGGGGCATTTCCATTCATTTCAGTGGGGAAAGATGATTAGACTTTAGAAATGATTTAGAAATGATTTACATGCATAATAAAGGCAGCACTGTGTAGCATGAATCAAAATTCAGTATTATTGTCACTGTAAAGAAAGAATTTAAAATTGCATACGACACTTCATTAATTCAATAAATATCGTTTGCGCTCCACATATGATGTTTCTTTGTTCGTCTTTTTGAACAAGAGACGCATAGTGGCAATCAAATGCTTGTGCAATTGATAGCGAAACAGCCGAAGCTCTTTACGAGCATTTGTTTTTATCTAAAATCCAGCATCGGCTTTGAGTTCACCATTTCACATTTCAAGAAAATGGGACGATCATTTCATTCTTCATAATTTGTGTCATTCCTGTCAGGTGGGGTGTCGTGAGATTTCACATGAAAAAAAAGATGAACATTTGCCAATCATGTGTAAAAAAACAACAACAAAGAAAAACAATCAACAGCACAAATTGTGAATGAAGGGCACTGCCAGATATGTTGCTTTCACTTACCCTCCAGAGTGTTGTAAATCTGGGTGTCAGCATAAGCGATAGCCGAGGTCAGGCACCAGATGAGAGCCGAGACGAGAAAGCCAGAAATCTTCCTCCAGCGCCGGATTCTCATGGTGGGAAACGGACGGAAACGCTCTACCGGTGACTTGTAACCGACACAAAGTGGGCAACAGTTTCACGGCAGAACTCGAAAGCGCCTTGAACCAGCCAGACTCCCAAACGCGAAGCTGTCACCGAGAAGCTCAGGGAAAGTTTTCCTGACTCCGCCGCGCGAATGACACTTTCGAGTCTGGTGGCGGGGAAACATGTGTTAGCTTCGTGTTTCCGTGCGGGGATGCTGCACGAGCTCTGAAGACATGACAGCTGGAACGGCAGCCAGCAACGAACAGAGAATGAAGGCGAGGATGTCGCCGAGTAGTCAAGCGGATGACTCGATGCCGCCAGCCCTCAAACAGCACGCAGGCGGCGTCGAGCCATGTGCGCTGAGGATGCCGCCGGGTCCTAGCGCCGGATATCAAGGAACTACTATTAGACGAAAACAGATTTAGCAATTTTCTGCAGCAGAATTTGTACACATTTAGTTTAAGATTAATTCGATAAGTAAATAGTTTTTCATGGACAATTTGTACACTAAAAACATATTTTCTGCTTGCTGATGACTATTAATGACATGCGCAAGTGTCGGTAACTTCCGGTCACGCCTCACCTGTTTTCTAGGTTTGGTCATGTGACCTTCGTAAGATAAGCAACAAGTGGCAGTAGGTGTTTTTAAAGATATTAATTTTACATGAAAAAAACATGTCTACGGTTGGTTTGGTAACCTACTTATTTTTGACGCACAATTAATACATAAAAAAATTATATTTTTCCACTCGCTGTCGATTAAAAATGACATCACAAGTGCGTACACCGCAAGTATCGTCCAATCACCGCTCATCTGTTTTGTGAGTTTGGTCATGTGACCTTCACAAATTAAACCGTGATAAATTATAAACTTAGGCCTGTATATCATTTTCAGTTCACGACAAAAGTCAAAATGCCCTTTTAAAGATATTAATTGTACATTTAAAAAAGTAAAATATTTTGTCAATAAAGAATTTGAAAACTAAAATACAGTATTACTATATTTGTTTATTTCGTTTTTTTCTTTCGCCGTCAACTGAAAATGACGGCGAAATAAGTTTATTGTAATTTTAACAGTGACAACAAACTGAAAATGTTGATAAAAACAAAAAATATCATTGAACAATTTGATCAAAATCAAAAGAACAAATAAAAAAATCACAAATCATGACAGTAAAACTCACAAAAATCTAACATTGAAAGTAAAGTGATGAAAAAAAGTTTAAATATATTTAGACAGGAAATTAACTTCAGTTCAGTTCTGTATCCTGCATGTTTTCAATGTTTCTCTCTCCAGCACACCCAATTCAATGATTAGCTCATCATCAAGCTCTTTAGAAGCTTGAAATTGATTCTAATGATTTGAATCAGGTGTGTTGGAAAGTGAAACATTGAAAACATGTAGATACCGGCCCTCGATGACTGAAGTTTGACACCAGATCCGACAAAGAGTGAGTTCCCCAACCAGCACGACGCGAATGGTAGATGATAACAATTAACCCATTCGTTGAAAGCTGTTTTCAAAGAAGAATTCCCCACGCATGGTTTCTACGTTGTAATCCGTAAAGACGCAGATGTGTATATAGGCGCCATACTTGCCCAGGGAGTCAACAAATTCTCATTGGATCTCTTAAACCGACTTGGAATGAGTTTTACGCCACTGTACACTTGGCATATGGTAAATAGAGTTGACTTTAATGGAGGTTAGGAGTGGGGCAGCGGGTGGCCTTTGGGGAGGGGGCGGAGGGGGGGGGGGGGTGTCAGTATACCTCAACGTTGGAGAGGACAGATGCGGAGATGATAACGATAATGAGCAAACACTTTGCAATCAGCCGCTCGGCGTGATTGTAACAGTCGGCGTGAGATGAGCCCCTCCCCCCTTATACGACACTTGGGGCCATTTGGGTTGGCTGGGGAAATAGTCAAGAGGCTTCAGTAGACAGCATCCACATGATGTGGATGATGATGATGATGAGGAGGAAGACGGCGCAGCCTGGCGGGTCTTCTTCTCGAGCGCGACCGAGTGTCGGTTTGCGCTCATTATCTGGAAGCGAACGACGTGGCGATGCCACCTCGCTGTTGTAACATCTGCCATGTCAGAGGCGCGCGGATGTTACGCTCCAGTGTCCGCGGTTGCTAATCAATCGCAAGCTTGAGAGAACACCGAGGCCTGCACCCCCCCCCCCCCCCCCCCATATTGTATGAATGACACAAATTAGATTGCAGTAAATTTAAGACTATATGACCCAACTTTTTTCTCATCATTTGAGCCCTGCAGATTCTAATCTAGTGCAGTGTATATACAGCTTTTTTTTTTGTTTCACTGGCCACCAATGAAAGTCCATGGGTGAAGAGAAAATGTGTGTAAATTGGACCCCCGGGTTACGGCGTCCCCTGCTTACGTTTTTTTTTTACGTTACAAAGTGGAATACTAAGTGTTTTTGTTCCTTCTTTACGGCATTTTTCACGCTTTATGGCATCAACAACTCTCATGACCTGTGGGGTTGGCTGTGTTGACGTTGTTTTGCCTCCCTCTTCAGGCGTTTTTAGGAAATTGCTCTTAGTGCTCTTCTGGTCGTGTCAAACTGCCTGCGCTGCAACACGTCACTAAGATTCTGGTCTGCTATTGGTCGGCGGCGGCACAGTGTCACTAAGATGCCAACATGCTAAAGACTCGTGTGAGTGCTTACAATATCGTGTTTATCGCGAATTTTAGTGTTTGATTCCAACTTTATTTGATTCGCCATGGGTCTCAAGATTGCTAGTGATGTTAAATGGAGAAGTACGAATATGATTAGTATGGAAAAAGAGCAGGAGAATCAAGAAATACGAAGGAAGCTAGGCTAGGCTAAGCTAGGCTACCCTCGCTAGGGATTACGGCTGTAAGTAGCTCAAAGATAAATACAATTTCATTTTTCCTGCATATATTTTTTATTTCTGACGTTATTTCATTGTTTGCATGTATATTATATATAAGTAGCACTTGCTATACTATTTTGTTAAGAATTTTTAAAATCCGTACAGGCTCCGATGAAAAATCAATCATCCTTTGCCATCCTGTTCCAATGTCATCTCCCGCCACGGCGTCGCAGGGTGACAAAAGGTCCCTTTCAGCAAACGTCTCCTGAGTTCAATTAGGGGGGGGGGGTCTCGGGTCAAGGGTCCATATGATATGAACGTTTACTTTAACAATGACACCATCAATGTCTGTTTCAAAGTCGATACTTTACTGGTAATGCCAGTAAATGAACTGAAATAAATTCAAATACTGTAGCACATCATTTATTGTTTTAATTTTCATGAATTTGTTGTTGGATTTCTGTTTGATAACAATGTTCTATATAGAGCTACTTCCTTGATTAAATTAACAATTAATCAATGACCAAATTAATCGATAACTGTTTCGATAAACGATCAATCGTTTTGAGATCTAATTTAATTTAAAATTGTCCAAATCTTCAGAAATTTTGCCTCTCATTAGTCATTTCTACTTCTATTATAAGGAGACTCGTTTTCTTAGCGACATTTATTTTTAAAAATACATATTTACTAATCTTTGCTTTACATGCTAACAAAGTGAGCATTGGTTTGTCGTTGAGAAATAAAAAATATTTATGTTATGTAGGAATGTTTTTTTTGTTTCATTAGATCATTTTAACCTCATATATTAGAAAACGATTGTATGTAGACAATTATTTGACAAATATTAGACAACTAATATACATGTGCGCCATTTTGTAAAGACTTATTAGCATTAAGCTAACTAAGCTAACAACATAAGCCTTTGTTTGTCGCTGAGCAACAAATATGTAATGTGTAGAATTTTTTTTTCATGTTTTAGCATTCAATATTTGAACTATAGATTGGAAAATAGTTATACCGAAATACAATTTTGCAAAGCTAACTTATTAGCAACTAAGCTAACAAAACTTGAATTGGTTTCTCGCCCAGCAACAAAAAACATGTGTCATATCCCGTTCATATTTTTGCTGTTGTCTTTTTTATATTTGGTTTATTTTGCTGGATTAAAAAAAAAGAACATAAATTTGTGGCAAATACGTTTTTTGTTGGACAATGCGACAAAATCAATTTCTCGATTTTGGAGCCAGCTTTTCTTTGCGTAAACAATAACATGCCAATTTTGATTAATTCTTTCCTTTTTTTCCCCACATGCATCCAACATGAACTGACCAACAAAATCTTTGTTCAATGAGATGAAATATCATGACTAATAATAATAAAAGGATGAAATACGAAATGAGTGTATTTGCCATTCTGTGCAGCTCCTTCATCGTTGCAGGATGTGGTCCAGAAGTCTCTGCCAAAGAACAAAAGCAACATTACTGATACACCGATTCCTCGCCCTGCAAAAACAATATCATCACCGAAGACCATCATAATCTCCTTTGAGGAGCAGCTTGGCATCGGAGAAGCTAAATTGCTTTCTCTCCAATCCGTGTGTGTGTGTGTGCGTGTGCACATGTGTGTTTGTGTGTGTGTGTGAGGCGCAGGTAGCAGCAATCACTTTAGTTTGCTATCTGACTGTTCCGTCGGACAGCTGCCAGCTCATTTTTAAAACATCTCCTCCTAACCCCCCCTTAAGAAAAAAAAAAAAAAAAAAAGGAGCAAAGCCAACTTTATCAACCAAGTGCCAATCTCGCCGTAGTTCAGGCCAGGTAATACGCTGGCTTGTGCAGCTCAGGGACTCGATGAACCGCAAAAACACTGGCACTGACGGTTTCACTATTGAATACAAAGGAAAAAAAAAAAGTGTTCCCAGAAGTCTACCGATGTTTCTATTGAGACATCCAATTCAATAAGAACAAATAATTTTCTGATAATGGCGACATTATTATGATGGACAAAATGCATCGGGGATAAAACCAGTCCTAGAGGGATTCGATTATCTTGGTTCCAAAAAAAAAACAATGCTCGCGGCATTCTATCTTGTGTATCTGTTTATTGAAAAAAGAATTCAAGCTATATCTATCTATATATCTATATCTATATCTATATCTAAATATCTATATCTATATCTATATATATATACACATACACCAAAAATAAAAACTGTTGTTGATTAATGAAAATAATCAATTATTTGTCGATTAATCATTCAATTACCGTATTTTCCGCACTATAAGGCGCACCAGATTATAAGGGGTACCCTCAATCAATGACATATTTTAAAACGTTTTCCATATATAAGGCGCACCGGATTATAAGGCGCACCCTCGATTAATGACATATTTTAAAACGTTTTTCATATATAAGGCGCAGCGGATTATAAGGCGCACCCTCAATCAATGACATATTTTAATACTTTTTCCATATATAAGGCGCACCGGATTGTAAGGCGCACCCTCAATTAATTACATATTTTAAAACATTTTCCATATATAAGGCGCACCGGATTATAAACCGCACCCTTAATTAATGACATATTTTAAAAGTTTTTCAATCACCATACAATAATTCAATAATTCAATACAATAATAACTCAAATAATAACTCTAAACTCAGTCAATATGACTAACCTTGTTCAACTGCGCCTTATAGTGCGGAAAATATGGTAGATTTTTTTTTTTTTTACACCCAATTCTAACTAATAGACAAATCAACAGATTAATCAATGCTTCAAATAATTGTTTACTGCTTAGTCACTTCACCGAAATAAACAGAAAATGACTTTCCTTAAATGATAATAATAAGCAGCTCAGACATTGAATGCGAATCACATAGACATAACACTAATTATATTCATGGCGAAGATAAAAGCGATTATATCAACGCAATTCAAATCTGTCGACGTTAAATAAAATATTATTCCCCCACACATGCTCACACACACATAGTTACTTTTTAACAAGGCCATGAAATGTGTCCCCTAAAAGGCAGTGTATAAATCTAAGTTAGTGTGGACAGCCCTCAGCACATTTATGAGGCCATCCAGCATTGTGCGCTGCTTTAATGCCGACTTTCAATTTACAGCCTGTTGTTGACAGCCCCGAATTTGTGTGTGCAAAACACAACATTTAAGAGCCCATGGATCAGAAAAATTATCTTATTTAAGCATTATAGGGAAAGTCAAACGACAATTTTTTTTTGCTGTATGTTTTATTTGCCTTAATTCGTATAAACATGGCAGTCTGATTTTTGTTGTGTACGTTTTTATCCATTTCAAGGGGCGGCCATTTTGTCACTTGCCGTCGATTGAAAATGACATCACAGTCCCGAATTTGGTCATGTGACATTCACAAGCTGTGCTGTGATTGGTTGTTACCCGATGAACAATCGTGACGTCATTCGAGGTGGGATGAATGTTCACAATTATGAAAACATAAAAAGAAATCAGGTAATTATTAATGCGGTTCATCGTTAATGGCATAAGTGCCATTCAATCTTACAATGGGTGTTAAGTATGTGATACCAGTATAATTTCCCACGTACTGAATGGTTTTATTTACTCGGGTTTCCCTTGTCCTCACTAATATTAATATGCTCGTGATTAGTAGACTATAATTCGACATAATATTTTACAGGTTTTATAACAGGATATCTTAGTAGAGTATTAAGGAAGCATGGCAAGACACGACTTGACTTTAGCAGGTAAACAGCGCCCTCTGCTGCATAGCTGGAAATAATCGCGCGTCCTCGTATGTATTTAAAGAGTTATTCATGTTTAAACATGTTTTGTGATTGAAATACATATTTTGACGGGGATATGAATAAAAATTAATAGGCGACGTGTGTGACGGAACCTTTGTAACAATAAAATCAACAATAATATTTGGACAACTTGAAGAAACCACATTCACATTTAAAGGACATTTTCAGAAAGCGTTCTTGTTTTAAGTAAACTATAAATTAGTTTTATTTTCAATTTTTTATTAAGTTACCTGACAAAAAAAAAAAAGATTGTTATACCCTCCCAAGACTAATCTTATTCATTTGTGTCTAGTGTAGTGGGTATTTTTTTTGGGACTATATTCTTGGATTCATTAGCACTACCCTACCAAGTCCGAATGTACATGGCAGAGGACATCCTGGCCTTTCAAGTGATGTTGATAGATGGTTTAAAAAATAAGACTCAAACAGTAGTTTATATCTTGAAAGTACAGTTTCTTGCTAAACGACGACATCTTCAGGCTTTACGCGTAACTGCAACCTTGATGCAGCGACTGTATTTTATTTGTCACGTATATTTCCGTTTCTTTTAGTTTTTGAGTAAAGATTAAGTCAGCGGTGGATCTGTTTTCAAAAACAAAAGCTTTCTCCATTCCTCATAAGCCTCTCCGACGTTTACGCTTGTCATATTGCTGCATTCGAGGAAGTTGGGAAGTTTGACGTTCGAATAGAAAAAGGACATTTAACCGCCACTTTGAACTGAAGGATAAGAAAAGAAGATTTGGATAAGAAAAAAAGGCAAAAAATGCTAATCCATCTTTGTTGTTTACGTTCATCTTGATCGCTATGCAGTCGAAAATAGCACAATCCGATTGAGCATTTCCAATTCCCTATATTTTTGAACACTGCACGAGGCATTTCTTCAGCACTTATAGCGTGGAAAATCTGTAGTTTTAATATTTAATAACCGTTAATGTACCTTTAATAAAAATGACTTAAACGTACAAATTAATTATAAATAAAGGAAACAGCCATACAGTCTTATAGCCTAAAATAATGAATAATTAAAAACAATAACATTAAAACATATACTGTAAGTAAAACTTAAATCTGTTTGTAAAAAAATACCTAAAAAAATGGCAATAATACCACATCACCCAAAACACACACGAATACTTTGTAGCTCAAATGAGTCAAAAGACCAAAAACAAAATGTCCACCGTAGTGGACACAAATGAGTAATCTGGTTCTCAGTAGGATCTTGCACATTTTAATTACTCTGTGAAGTACAGGCATCCACTTCATAAAACTGATTTATGATCTCTTTACTCTTCATTATGAAATATATTCCTTATTTAACGGCATTAAAAAGTGTTCACCTTCTTAAAGAGGTCAGCTCGCAATCTGTTGGCTTTTGACACTGCTCTCTTCTCTTCCTCCTGCTTTTTTCTTTCCACCTCTGGCAGCTTGTTGTACATCCTGCAAACACACACACACACACACACACATTCGCACACACACACACACACACACACACACACACACACACACACACACACACACACACACACACAGACACACACACACACACACGATTAGGGACTAGTGCTACAAGGGGAGTTATCTTATGCACAAGACTCGCTTTTCATTCCTTTACATGCCGCTGGCAGCGTGTTAGCAGATCCTGCCAGGAAGATAGTGTCACCTTTGAAAAAGTTACAATGGCTCGCCAGCATCTGATTGGTGGGGAGGGGACTTGGGGGTGGGGGGGGGGGGGTACGTTGCAGATAAGCAACATAAAAAGAAGCAGATAAGGTGCATAGAGGGCTGTTCATATCTCCTGTCAAGACGTTGTGTGTTTTGTGTTCATGTGTGTTTATATATGAGGTGTGGATAATCGGCGAGATTGTGGACAGTAATAACTTGAAAAATATTGCGCAATAAGGCTGCAGCCACCCGTTATTTTAACGCTTGTGCGGTATTTTGATCATTTTTGGGTCATTTTTCGAATCGTCATCGGTATTTTAGCCAAAAAATGGCACACTTGTGGTAGTGTAATCACTGTGGTTGTGCCATGTTGAAATTTGACATGTTGTCACCATCTGGGTGAAATTTCAGCCTCCTAGTGTCTTTTACTATCCTTTGATGTAAAGAGCAAAGGATTGGACTCAATTTTGCATGGGTAAAGTAAATGATTTTCTTTAGGTAAATAAGTTTTAAAATACTTAGCACTTTTTGGATTAAATTAGTCCATTACATGAGGTACTTAAGTACCAAATAAGTACTAAAACTTAAAAAGATTACTTTTGTTACTTAAGCCCTACTAAAGTAAACGTTTAGGGAATTGAGTGCTAAGGTTGTCGATGACTTAAAGTTATCTATTATTTAAAAAAAAAAGAGAAGAAAATGATATAATTTAAAATTGACACAGGATTTCCCTGAAGTGTGTCAAAGGTCATTTGCTTTTACCTTCTGGATCTCCGCTGCATTTCTTTGCCTGATATTGACCTCTCTCTTGGCTTGAAAAGGTGATCTAGGACACACACACACATATGCATGGACACACACAAATGAATGAAGGAAATGCAAAAGAAAAAAGTTGAAAAATTTGTTTAAGTAAAAAAATTGTCATAATCTTACAAGAAAGTTGTATATTTTAATCATTATTATGGCTGAAATGGCAAAAACATGTCATAACCTCTTGCTAGATACTGAAGCTTGCAGTGCATCAATAAAATGAAAAAAAATATATATATAATTAAAAAATATTTTTTAATAAAGGAAAAATTGAGTAGTTTTTCTCCATTTGCCTATAAAAAGTTAAAATAAATAAACAAAAACATTTTTGTTGTAGAAGAAAGTGTGCACAAGCCCTTCCTTCCTGCCTGCTTGACTTCCTGCCTGCCTACTTCCTGTCTCTTCTTGCCTGCCTTCCTTCCTTCCTGCCTGTCTTCCTGTCTGCCTTCTTTCCTTCCCGCCTGCTTGTTTTCCTGCCTGTCTTCCTTCCTGCCTTCATTACTTTCTTCCCTGGCCTTCCTTCCCTTCTTCCTGCCTTCCTTTTTCCCGCCTGCTGTCCTTCCTTTCTTCATGCCCGTCTGACTTCCTGATTCCCTGCCTGCCTTCCTTCCTGTCTGCCTTCATTCATTTCTTCCCTGCCAGCCTTCTTTCCTGCCTTCCCTTCTTCCTGCCTGCTTGCTTTCCTGCCTGTCTTCCTGCCTGCCTGCCTTCATTCCTTTCTTCCTGCCTTCCTTCCTTCCTTCCTTTCTTCCTTCCTTCCTGCCTTCCTTTTTTCCTGCCTGCTGTCCTTTCTTTCTTCATACCTGTATGACTTCCTGCTTCCCTGCCTGCCTTCCTTCCTGTCAGCCCTCATTCATTTCTTCTCGCCGCCAGACAGAAAGGAAAGCAGGAGAAAGGATTCTCCTGCTTTTCTTCCTGTCTGCCTTTATTCCTTTCTTCCCGCTAAAAAGTCCCCAATAAGCGTTTTGTAAAGTGTTGCAATACTAACTACGTACCAGCAGAGGGCAAAGCTGGACAAAAGCCAGTCCCCTTGTAATAAACTACCTCTATAAGTCTCCAAACTCATCGAAGTAGAAATGAAATAGTCCACATATTTAACTGTAATAAATTCCCCTCCAGTAGGTCCTAACTGCTTTCTTATAGAGTTTTCACAAGAGGTCCCAACCCTTAAAGTGTGTTATCAGTGTGTAACGAGTAAAAAAAAAAATAAGTGTAATAAAAGGACCAATGAATGCGGGCTGGGCCAGAACATCCCGGGTCAGCGCTCACCGCTAAGAGGATCCGGAGTGGTGCACCTTCTCCTTCGAACGCCTCCCCCGTCTTGCACCGGGACGGACCTCCTCCCCCCTCTCCTCATCTTCATCCTCCTCACTCGACCCTGAGATCGGCTGATGAAGTCTGGCCTGGAGAGCTCCAGGGCCTCCTGGGACGGGGGGGGAAGGGGGTGAGGAGAACATCCAGAGTGAGCCGCTTGCTTATTGGTGGGAAGAAGTTCAGGAGCTCTTTGACACTAATCCTGCATGGAAGATGGAGTTAAAAAAAAAAAAAAACGAATCTCGGCTGGGTTAGACCTGCTCGGAACATAATCTATTCCTTAACCTTGATAAATCCTCTCCCCGGCCTTGTAATACGGTGGAAATGTTAACGTTAGCGAGGATGAGAGCATTGCAGTCCTCAAGGAAAAAGAACAGCCGAGGATGATGAAAGAGAGAACATTGTTGGAAAATGAGAAATCAGGGGACATTATCATATTGAGTGATAAGAAAAATCATTACCGTAGGAGAATTATTTGTAACCCGTTCAATCCCAAGGATATATATTTTTTTTTTTTATGAGTCCACACGTTCAATCCCAGGTACTGGTTTATGTCTTTTTCATTTTTTTTCAAGTGTTTTGCTCAAGGAGTGTCTAAAAACTGGTTTTATTAAATGAAGCACGAAATTAAGCAATGATTTGAGGTAATTGGGGAATAAAATCATAATTTACTTTCTACATTAAAGTAAAAGAATATTTTAGGTACATAGGTAACCAATTCAATTGACTACTTTTGTATTTGCATACCTAAAATAATGAATTACTTTAGTACCTAAAGGAATCAATTACTTTTAGTACCTTCAAGTACTTCAAGTACTTTTAGTACCTAATGCAAGTAATCAGTTACTTTAGTAAGTACTTTTAGTACGTTGAGTGTGTAAAGTCATTAATTTAGGATTTAATTCATCAAAGTAACTGGTATTAAAATAATTTTTGTAGTCACGGAACAAAATAAACTTGTATCTCAAAGCAAAATATCCTACTTTGAGACTGAGGGACTTGGGCGAGTCTTGCGGGGTGTTTGTCTTCAAGCAGAAATGACAATAATCCATCGGAGCTCTTTCGGACAACTTTGAGGGACGTTCTTTTGATTCTTCTGTCAAGTCTTGGATTGCTGAGGAGAAAGAAAAAAATACAGTGAGTGAATGATATTATTTTAAACTCAGAGGACACTTTCGGTTGATTGTTGTTTTGTGGACTAATATGAATAAAGTTTGAAAGGGTCTACAGTTTTGTTTTGTTTTTTTTTTCCTAAAAATGATTTGCACTGGTCGAGGGGTACTTTGCTGAAAAGATACTTCACCAGGTGAAAAAATGGTTGAGAATCACTGTTCTGTGGGAATGTGGGAATATATTTGCAAATACGTTCGAACGTCGTTGCGGTACATTCAAAGGAGTTCGTTCGTCAAAAAGACAGGTCCACACTTTCATACATGGGAGCTTGACGATGCGTATAAACGAGGAGGATAAAATAAAAAAAAAAATAAAAAAAAAAAAAAAAAAATAAAAAAATAAAATAATATAAATAAAAATGAAAATTAAATAAAAATAAAATAAAACTAAAAATATAAAAAAATAAAAATAAAAATAATAAAAAATAATAAAAAAATAAAAATAATATAAATAACAATGAAAATTAAATAAAAATAAAATAAAAATAAAAATATAAAAAAATGAAAATAAAAATAAAAATAAAACAAAACTAAAAAAATAAAAATGAAAAAATAAAATAAAAATAAAAATAAAAATAAAAATAAAAATAAAAATAAAAATAAAAATAAAAATAAAAATAAGGAGAAGAAGGAGAAGAAGAAGAAGGAGAAGAAGAAGAAGAAGAAGGAGAAGACCTGGAAATGACCAACAGCTCATAAAGTGAAAAAGAGCCGTCGGCAGCGCGAGTGTGGCCGATGAATAATGCAGAAGATGACAGTGCATCTATCCTGCTCCTGTAATCTCCGTTTGTCCCGCTTTCATGGAACATCTCAGCTGAATTCACATCCAAGGCCAAAGATGCCGAAGGCGACTGCGTTGTTTTGTTTTTTTCGAGTGTTTTTTTTTTTTTTTTTGGCTCCACACAAAGTCCTGCCGCAAAATGCGGAGGGACACATTTGGAAGTGTCAACGCTGGAGAAGAGCAGCGGCTATAAATAATGACAAGAATGACGGCTTGGTGCCATGAACTGTCACGGGCCGTCCTGGACACAACACTGCCTCACGTCTCACAAGCTAGCAACTTAATAAAAAAAAACAAAAACCTTTAATCTTCCATAGCATGTGCGTTTTAAAGCACCTTGTTGTCTGCCTTGAGTGCTTGCACGTGAACGGGAAGGGAAAAAAATATCGTATTTGAAGTAATATGCAAGTGGAGTGTGGCTTTTGGCTGTAGAGTGCCTCATTGTTGGCTGTAAGTGTCAAATTGCTTCCTTGTCAAATTACGGGCAAATTGATTGGAACATAAAGCAACAAATTGGTATAAATCAGACATGGATGGCATGGCACTTTGCCTTTTTTTTTTTGTCCCAAGTATGTTTTTTTTCTGGTACTTGGCCAAAAAAGAAAAATCACAGGGTGGTATATCATGAGAAAAAAGGTCAACAACTCCTGTTTTAGAGTGCCTCATTGTCTGCCATTAGTGCATGCATGTCACAGTTTTTTTTTTACTTGAAAAAAAAAGATTTTCTCTGGTTAATCACAGTTTAACTTAACAATATTTCACCTAATCACAGTTTAACTGAACAATCTTTCACAGGGGGTACGTCATAAGAAAAAAAGTTGAGAACCACTGCATTAGAGTGCCTCATTGTTTACCATAACCGCACACGTCACAGAGGTCTTTTTTTTCACTTTTCTCTGGTTAGTGGTCCAAAAAAATTCACAAGGGATAATCATGGGAGAAATGTTGAGAACCACTACATTAGAGTGCCTCATTGTTGGCCATAAGCGCACGCGTGTCACAAATAATTTGAAAATAGTCTGAGGGAATCAGTCGGCATGTGGACAGGGAATTCCTGTTGACGTGACCGTTTTAGAGTGCCTCATTGTCCCGTGACGACTTTATGTGATACTTTATATTTCAAGATACTTTTCTCTGGTTAATAGGTAAAATATATTTCACAGGGGGTACATTATGGAAAAAAGTTGTGAACCACTGCATTAGAGTGCCTCATTGTTGGCCATAAGTGTAGAAAAATAATAACAAAATAGTCTGAGGGAAACAGCTTGCATGTGGAAAAGGAATTCCTGTTGACGTAGCATTTTAGAGAGCCTGGTCGTCCTGTGATACTTTATTTTCTAATCCACTGGAAGCTTCTTAAAATTCAGTTCATAATATTTGTTCCTGAATTTGATTCTACCCCAAAAAAATCCTCAAACTATTCCGCTTTGACTCAGCAATTTCTCTGCCAAGGATCCCTAAAAGACAGAGACGTTTTCATTTTATGCTAACTTGCATTTCCCGAGTTTGTCGCGAGGTATTCAAAGCACTGTTAGATTATACGAGAGAAGGCAACACTTTGCGGGGGTACCAAGCGCGAGGAGAATACATAAACGCCTTTTATTTTTGTCTTAAAGCGGATTTTGCGCGTGAACCTTGTGGGATTTATCTGGAAGATGGTGAATGCGACGCGGGATGAATGTGGCGCATATTTGAAAGAGAGAGAGAAACACACACACACACACAGATGAGAGGAATAAATCAAAATGGTGAAAGGCAGAATGGGAAACGGGGAAGCATTTCCACCTCTTTTATGGCCACATCCAAAGCGTTCCTTCTCTGCGACACTTTGGAAATGTGACCTCATCCACAATAGTCGCCGAAATGGGCGCATAAAGAGACGTGGCTGCGTTAGATTTTTTTTTTTTTTTTTTTAACCGGTAGGGCGCAATGATGAAATTCAAACCCTGTCAGGTATCGTAATGGAAATGACTGCGGACCCTGGAAACGGCTCATCTACATTCTGCCGACACTTGTTTGCAGGGCTCGGTCCGACGAATGGGAATAAGCTCAGACGCATGGTGACGGTTTTACAGTCATGGTTTCATAACTCAGCAATATGAGCTTTTTTTTCTTTGAAATGAGTTCATAAAAAAAGGCGTCTAGTAAAGGAATTTTTCCAGCTATTTGAATCTGCTACCTTTCCCTATTAGTTAAGTTACAGTATAAATGTTGATTGTATTTATGTTTTTTTAGTATCATGTATAACCAACACAACCGATAAAAATGGCCTTACTATAAATATTTGTTGGCACATTTGTCTTAATTAAGATAAACTGGGGTCAAAATGACCCACAAATAGGATAACAAACAGGATTACACACACATTCATACACGCACATAGCACACTCAAATGTTCCTAATACTTTGAAAACGGAATACAACTCTGGGTCGTAATGACCCGGAGAAATTATTGCAGTTTCTAAGGAATGAACATAACATGGCAACGTGGCATCTTCTCTTCTAGTTTAGATTTGGGATTTTGTGCATTTCTGCCGCATTTGGATAATTAAACACGCCCCGGGTCATAATGACCCGGAGAAATTATTGTGGTTCCTCAGGAATGAACATAACACTGTTTAAAACAAAGTTGAGATTTTTGATCTTGTGCATTTCTGCCGCATTTGGATAACTAAACACTCCCCGGGTCAAAATGACCCGGACAAATTATTGTGGTTCCCAAGAAATGAACATAATACACAGGCTAAAACAAAGATTAGATTTGGGGTTTTCTGCATTTCTGCTTCATTTGGATGACTAAAATGACCCAGGGACTTAAATTGCTGTTTCTTGAGTACATACATAACAAAAGGGTTCAAAGTAAGAACTAGAACCCAACCAATATGGATTTTTTTTAGACCTATGTTCTTAGACGATGTTTGAAGGGTCATTATTGGCCGATTTAATCAGCTGCCTGTATAATCGGTCTGACCCTAGCAATAACTAATTTAATGAGGGCTGAAACTAACGATTATTTTGAAATTCGATTTATCTGGAGATTATTTTATACGATTAATCGATAAAGCCATTTTTTTCAACAAAATTTTTCAGCTCACATCCTTTATATCCTTCATATTTGGGGCATTTTCACAAATTGACATTCGATTCATCGTTTAGAGACATTAACTCAAAATTGTCGAAATTCTTGGAATTTCAATTTCTCACAGATTTCTGTATTATCTTCGTGTTTGGTTCTAACTTCAAACTTGAGGGGTAAAACTTGCCAGTGAGACTCACATGACACCCTCGCCTGCTGACCCCAATTTTCACCATCGTGGCGCTGCTCGCCACCCAACACCGTCGCCCCGGATCCTCCGGAACCTTCTCCGACGGTGGTCGCGCAGATCCGAACGAACGCGGTAGACTTATACCGAGCGTTTTGCGCGGCTCCTCTCCTGTCAGGTGCCGCCAGGGAGGCTGAAAATAGCTTGTCCAGAAACACAAGGAAGCTGGCGCACCTCGGCGGCAACTCTCGGCGAACGCAGGTCCGGTAGGAGGCGGGCGGAGACGTCGGAATGATTGAGCCATCTATCAACGCGCGCGGGCCGCTATCCCGCTCCGCAATCTGAACCGTCCTATTCCCCGCACGGCTCAGCGCCAATCCATCAGCTGCTGAGTGGGCCTGTCTGCCCTCATTAGGCCTCATGATTGCAGAATCCCATTGGCACACATCCCGTCGGCCGTTGCAGACTCTCATGGTTTGAGTGATTCCAGCTCTGGAAGAGTCCGTCGTGTCCTGGACTACATTGGAGCCGCAGCAGAATCCTTCTCGGAGCTCTGGTTTTGATTATTACCCTATAGAAAGTAATGGACATTCATCAACTGTGGTTTTGGTGGTTTTACTGTCATGTTTGCTTTATAAATGATAAAAGCACTGTTTTTCAATATAACAAAATGACCATCATATACTTTAAAAGTAATGCAATAAAAAAAAGAAAAAGTATGACATATGTTCAATATATCGTTCTAAGCTTTGAAAGTTTTAGAGGATTGTGCTTTCTAAAAGGAAAACGGAAAATGCTACGATCAAAATACCGTATTTTCAGCACTATAAGTCGCACCCTCAATTAATGACACATTTTACAACTTTCCATATATAAGACGCACCGGATTATAAGGCGCACGCTCAATTAATGACATATTTTAAAACTTTTTCAATCACAATATAGTCATACTCAAAGTAATAACAATAATAATTCAAATAATAACTGTAATAATAACTCAATGTCAATATGACCAATCTTGTTCAACTGTAAACACACAAAAGAAAAAGGGAAAGCTTACTTTATCAGTTCATTCCCCATCTACCAATCCCAATCTCAATATTGATCCATATATAAGGCGCACCTGATTATAAGGCGCACCATCAGCTTTTGAAAAAAATTAAGGCTTTTAGGTGCGCCTTATAGTGCGGAACATACGGTATTTTCTTTTTCAAAGGAGTACAGTGAAGTGCAAAGAAAATTAAACACGATGCTGTAATGTCACATTTTGGTCACTAGGTGGCACCCACGTAATGACACACATGACAAGCAAATTCACAAGGAAGTCACGATGTCACGTCCCATACAAAAGCGCTGTTTGCTTACTGTTGAACTGTGAATAAAGTAAATTTATTAAGAAATGCCGAATGTCTGGTAATGGCCCCGCCAACTGGGAATCTCATTGGGGCAAGCAAAGGATTTTACTTGTGCTGAGCAGTAGCATAACAAAGCTAGGCGATAATGTTAACCTGAACGCGAGTGAAATGTTCCATTTTCTGTCACTGAAGCAATCAACAAGCTATTTTGCACAAGCCTGGCATCTTCTCACTCTCCATTTGCAAGTGTCTGTGCTCCTCTTGTAAAAGTAAGAATTTTTGTATATTTTTTTTATGCGTCACAAAATCATCTTGTGAGCCGGATTAAACCTCCTTGTGGGACGGATACAGCCCACGGGCCGTACATTCCGCACCCCTGCTCTACATTTATCGTATCAGCTGCAAGCTTTTAACAAAACAGACTGCATTTCCCATGCCAAATAAAGCTTAATTCATACATTTATTCAGTTAGCATGTTCAAAAGATGTGCGCAAAAATCAATGCTCTGTTTGAGCTGCATGCCTCAGGCAATGCTAAACTAGCATCCATGCTTTCTATTACTGTACCTTGCTCAATGCGTAGATTGCGAAGGAAAGATTGATATATATATATATATATATATATATATATATATATATATATATATATATATATATATATATATATATATATATATATACATATATATATATATATATATATATATATATACATATATATATATATATATATATATATATATATATATATATATATATATATATATATATATATATATATATAGTGCAGATGGACTTATGTAACAGCCGTGATTATAAGAATGATTATTATGATTATTTTTAATGTTTACCTGGTGACATCTCGCTACGTGCGTGTGCCCCTGCCTGTGTTGTTCCCGATGTGGCCTAGCTAAAATGTTAATTCACAATTATTAAAGTAATAAAGATCAGTAAGTGTAGTTGGGTCGCGTTATGCTCAGTAATTCATTATGAAGATATCTGGATTTTAGACTCATGATGAAGTCGGGCTAAGCTAATATTGCTAACTCCGATTAACATGCGTTTGAATGGACAGTTGCCCCTACTAAAATGGCCGCCACGCCGACGTACTGTACAGTATTACTCTTTTCCTCATGTGATAGATAGTTTATATTTTTTGTTATCCAAGTGAGAAAAGAGAAACGGCCCTGAAGAGTGAAAAAATTGGGTTCTGACCCTTTAAAGCTAACTTTTTGGTGTTATCTTATTGTTCTGACCAGCCAGGACAGAGACAATTAACGGTTCTTTTTCTCTTTGCTATCCCTGGCACCCTTCAAAGAAAAAAAAAGAAAAAAACAAAAAACAACAACCAAAAAAAACACTCACAAATGATTAAAAAATGCGCCCCGCACATCCGAAATGATCTAAAAGGCTGCGTCATTGCTTGTTGATCTACTCCCCGTTGCCATGACAACGTGTTTTGAAATAAACACGTGCACCAAAATGACAGCTGCGGGAGAAAAAGGACACACTCAACTCCAGCTGTAAGAAATCAAATCTTACAATGCGTATTTGATGAATTTCAATGTGAGCTGCTTTTGGCAACACGCAGATGCTACACTTTCTCTTATGCGCTTAAAGGGTGCCACATATTTTTTACATTTGGGAGCTGAAATTCCATCTCGGCGGCGACAACATGTCTGCCATCTTTTGGCTAAAATACAGTTAGAAAGAAAATGATCGAAAATAGTCAAATACTGCAAGAGAAAAAACAACAACCTTGCTTAAGGCCATTGTGAAAAAAAATGCTCCACGATATTAACAAGTTGCTCCTCAAAATAAGTCAATCATTCTCAAAACCGCTAAAAAACAAAACAAAACAATAAAACCATGATTTTTTTTTTGATAAAACAATCCTAAAAAATTACACACATGGAGTAAGCCCATTAGCGTTGAGTTGAAAGTTTATTTCGATTATTTATGTACTCCTGCGTTTAAATGTGCGCGTCTTAAAGGTACAGTACCTTTTGGGCAGTGGTGTCGAACACATTTTTAATTTGGGCCGCATTATAGTGATCGTTTCTGTCAGAGGGCCGGAATGACTATGAATTCAAATACATTTTAAGTGTGTTGATTACACATTTACCAAGATTTGATATCAGAAGCCGGCAAAAACTGTTCAAAAGAGATTTGGAGAATAAGAAAATGTTTGTTTTTCTTCCCCCAAGTTTTTAAAAGTTAAAGACAACTTGCAATTTTCGTATTTTAGTCAGAAACCTGAAGTCAAATTAGCATTTCAAGGGCCACAAAAAGTGAGGTGACGGGCCGGATCTGGCCCCCGGGCCTTGACTTTGACACCTGTGCTTTAGGGGCTGGGTGGTCGAGAAAACAGCATTCAGCAATTTTACAGTGTGAGAAAGATGGAGAAGAAAATTACCAAAAAAAGTCAAAATATTCCACAAGTTAAAAAAAAAAATTGCTTCGGGATTAACCTAGCGAAAAAACGCTCCACAATATTCAAAAGTTGCTCCTCAAACTAATGAAATGATTCTCAAAACTGCTCGTCAAGGTTTTTTTTCTTCCTAAAACTTTGTTACGTTTATAAAACAGTCCTAAAAAAGTACAAACGTGAAACCGGCCCACTAGCTCGCTGAGTTGAAAGTCAATTTCAATTATTTACTGTACGTTCTCCTGTGTTTACTTGCGTATGTCTTAAAGGTACAGTACCTTCAGGGGCCGCTTCGTCGAGAAAACGGCATTCAATAAATCTCCGGGTCACGTGACCTTGCAGGTAATGATGCTGGAAGATGTTTACTTCACAGATGTGAGCCGTCGATAGGCTTCCAGCTGCGGGAAGCCACCTCGTTTCTTCTCTCCCTGCTGGGAGTACACAACATGTGAGAATGCGGCGGGCCTCCAGAGTGAAAACAATGGCGCTCAACCAGTTCATCACATGCGAAAATAGCACTTCATTATCACATTCTCCACTTCATGCTTTTATCCCATCCCGCAGCTACCATCCATCCTTCCTTCTGGCAAGCAGGCTTGACGCGAGATCAGCTCGACTTGCAGAACACGGTGACTTTTCGCCATGTGATTCCTCGCCTGGCACATTCCTGATTAGTCCACATCGCTGAACAATGGCCCGCGGGATGCTAGGGCCGATTCTAGCAGGGAGGCATGTCTATGTTTTATTTACTATATTATTGTCATTTCATCTGGTGCATTTTTTTCCCTGCTTGGTGAAGTACAAAAACAAATATATTATAAAAAAATAACTTATTTTCAACACAATAAAGCACACCTTCTGGGAATAGCCTATTTTAAAACTGTTTCCATATGTAAGGTGCACTGCATTATAAGGCGCATAGAATAGAAGTTACAGTTGTGGCTGGGGTTGCCACAACTCGTTACCTGTTAAGTTAATGATTTATTTTTGTGAACACAACTCGACTGTGATCCCAATGAGGACACTTTAAGATGAACATTTTTCCTATGGACAAATATTTATTTACTTTTTATATTGTTTTAGAACGGTTATGGACTGTTTAATATTTTTCTGTGGAAAATATTTATTTATTGAGAACAGGTCTGCCACTTTGTATTGATAATTTTTATTAATTGAATTCATTAATTTATATCATTAAGTTGCTTCTTTTTGTTAACAGGACACTTCCGGTTGATGTTTTTTTTTTGTGGACGAATACAAGTGAAGTTTGAAAGGGTCAAAAGTTCAATAAATCAGACACTGATAGCATGTTTTAACCCTTTTTTTTTTAATGCAAAAATGCTTTACGCTGGTTAAGGGGATACTTGGCTGAAAACATATTTCACAGGGGTGCATCACTGAAAAAGATCAAGAACCACTGATCTAAGTTACCAGCTAGCTAAGTAGTTAGCTAAATAGCTTTAGAAATATCTAGCTTAGCAGAGTAGGTACCTAGATATGTAAACAAACTAGTTAAGCAGCTAGCTACTTAGCTAGCTATAGCAAGCTGGCTAAATAGCTAAGTAGTAGAGTACCGACCGAGATACGTAAGAAACAAACCAGCTAAGCAGATAGCTACTTAGCTAGCTATAGCAAAGTCAATTAAATTAAAAAGAAATTGATGTGGGCCCTCCAACTTTTGTTTTTTCTCAATGTGACACCCCTGCTTTCAATGCAACAAAACTATCTTACCTTTTAAGTGTCAAGATCCCAGCCCTTCTTCTGAAACTATTCTTCACTGGACTCCAAGCACCCTGGGTTAAGATAACAGCATGAATGATATCGGTCATCAGACGATATCTGACTGTTGAAAACTCAAAAAAAAGGACAAAAGCTCATCTTTTTGTGGATGTCAAACACGAACGGTGAAATGTGATCCGCCCAGACATCTCCTAATGGACGCGCCACAGCGAATCTGAATAAATCCTTGACCCAAATTTGAGGTCGAGCTCGTTTGAATTCTTCTGTCGATATTTGAGGAGTTAAGACCTGCTGAAAGACAGGAGCAGCGGTAGCATTTCAGGCTGATGTAGCACAGCGAGTGAAGGACTCTCAGGTTGCAGGGCTGGCTAACCAGCTTCCAATTGCACACTTGAATATTAATAAGCGACCAGGAGAATGTATCTTAGCGCCTAATGATACAATTAGCAATTGTTTCAACAGAAGAAAAAAGTTTTTGCTGCATTTTTTTGCTTCATTTTAGAGGAAATTGTGCTGCTCCTCACGGTGTGCACACTTTGGCCACCGGGGGCAGCATAATGCAGCCACAGGGACCGACCTGAAGAAGAGTTTCATTACTATCTCAGTAAGCATCAGCAAAATTAAAAGGATAAATAAGATTTGTCATGTCAGGGTTTTCTAAGTGTACAAAATGCTTCCTGATTTTGGAACGCTAACACATTTACTGTTTTGTTTGGCGGATTGACAATGAATGATAGATATTAAAAACTTCATTTTATAAAATTTTATATGAATGTGTGTTATCGGTAATGAAAATTTCCGGCTTTTTTTTTTTTTTGGTCGAAAAAAAACCCAGCTACTAAATTGGAACATGAAACAACTTATTGTAAAATGTTTTTATAGTGACTCCAAAATTATGTATGTATGTATGTATGTATGTATGTATGTATGTATGTATGTATGTATGTATCTTTGAGAGACTCTTTCTGAAAATGATGTTAGTTATTATTTTGTAGAATATTTTATAAACACGCATTTTCAGCGATATTTCATTTATCTAGCGGGTTTCTTTTCAAATGAAGAGCAAATTAAATGGAACAAAAAGTAATGTTCTAGGAACCTTCACGTTACTGTGCTAACACAATCCAAATTTACATTCAGCCTTAGTTAACTTAATTACACGCCGCACTCTGCTAAGACATTTTTATTTCCCACAATACAATTCAATACAATCGATAAAGATTCTTGCGTGTAGTCTTAATTAGCCTGAGTGTTTGGACGCGGCTTTGTCTTCACTACCTTACCCGTTCCGGCATTGTGGTAGTGGAATGCGGCAGCGCTCGACAAAGCATCTGCGGATGGATTGATGATCTTGGGCCAACAAATAATGAGCGTCAGCGAGGGAGAGATCTGGAACGGACGCCATGTTGTGGCTCCAGTTCCCTCTGGCAAAATATTGATTAGGACCAGTGTGTCACGCCGCCACTGGAACGATCATTAGCGCGATAGATACTGTTGGTGTCAAGCTGCACTGCATTTGGCTGTTATGGGAGCCCCAAAAATGTGTCAGCAAACAGAGAAAAATTGTGTTACCTCATAAAGTTTCCATTGAGCTTTTGTTGCGCTCGATTGTACAATGAAACCACGAGGTTTAGTTAAAGTGAGTGCTTTATTTGTATAAATGCATTACGCTGAAGAGATTTCTGGCTGGGTCGGAGCTCAAATGTTTATCAGCTGTGCGTAAGCAAGCGCTGCCTTTTGAAATTTTTGGCTGCACAGAGATAAGTGAGAAATCTAGCTAGCTACATAGCCAGAGGGCAAGCTAGCCTGCTAACATGACAGATAGATAGATAGATAGATAGATAGATAGATAGATAGATAGATAGATAGATAGATAGATAGATAGATAGATAGATAGATAGATAGATAATGCTTTGCGAGCTAGCATGATAGATAGACGGATAGATAGACAGACAGACAGATAGATATAAAGATATATAGATAGATGCTTGGATAGCTAGCTAGATTATGCTTGTTAGCTAGCTAAGCATGGACCATAGATAGATAGATAGATAGATAGATAGATAGATAGATAGATAGATAGATAGATAGATAGATAGATAGATAGATAGATAGATAGATAGATAGATAGATAGATAGATAGATAGATAGATAGATAGATAGATAGATAGATAGATAGATAGATAGATAGATAGATAGATAGATAGATAGATAGATAGCAAGATTATTCTTTGCGAGCTAGCATGATAGCTAGCTAGCATGATAGCTAGCTAGCTAGCTAGATAGATAGATATAGATGCTTAGATAGCTAGCAAGATTATGCTAGGTAGCTAGATAGCTAACTAGATAGCTTCAATAGATAGATAGATAGATAGATAGATAGATAGATAGATAGATAGATAGATAGATAGATAGATAGATAGATAGATAGCAAGATTATTCTTTGCGAGCTAGCATGATAGCTAGCTAGCTAGCTAGCTAGATAGATAGATAGGTAGATATAGATGCTTAGATAGCTAGCAAGATTATGCTTTGTGAGCTAGCATGATAGCTAGGTAGCTAGATAGCTAACTAGATAGCTTTGATAGATAGATAGATAGATAGATAGATAGATAGATAGATAGATAGATAGATAGATAGATAGATAGATAGATAGATAGGAATTCTTCAATATTGTTGGGGACGAGCTGTAGGGCAGTAGGCGACTCGGCAGCTCAGCAAATGACACGACAATGACGCCTTGAGAACCACCACGACCTCGTGCGCGAGATAAACGATTACATCACACAGCGGGCGTTGCGCGTCGCCGACGGAGCGAGAGGCGGCGAGATAGCGAGAGTGGGCGAGCCTGACACCCGGGCGCCCCCCTGCTGATGGATGGCTTCTCGCTGGCAGCGCTGTCTTTACTGTAAACGTTCAAAGCGCATCTTTGATGGAGCACCTGTTTGTTATGCATTTGCTGACCTCTCCAATTTATTTCTGCTGGATGGCACTTTCATATGAAACCAATTAGTGGGGCGCCAACCATTTAAATAGGATACATGATAGGTAAACTCAACTCCCATTTATCACTGGGGGATACGTCCCTCGTTCCATAGGTGAAAAATCACACAGTAGAGAGAACATATACAGATTTTAAAATAGTTGTAAACAAATTGTATCACTTTAACTCCAGGCATATTTTGTAGTTTAGTACTCAAAACTTATTGTAACAGATTACTTTTGCACTTAATTATGTAAAATACTTGATTCATATTTGAGGAACTAAAATAATCACAATACTACTTTTAGTGCCAAGGTAATCCATTACTTTATGCATTAAATAGATCAAATACTTTGGGTCCAAATTTAACCGGTTTGTTCAGTACTTTTCAACTTAATGTGAAGGATACTTTTGAATTTAATTACAAAAAATAGTTCATATTTGAGAAACAAAAATAATGACATTTGTACTTTTAGTGCCAAAGTAATCCATTACTATGGATTACCAGGATGGAATGAGGTAATAGGTAAAATTCTCATTTTGCAAATACAGTATAATGAAAACAACAAGGGTGCTAAAATTGAACCCTGGGGAACACCATAAGACAACGGGGCAGTGTTCTCCCCCTAAATGAACACGTGCATTTGCAAAAATTGCTAACCGTTAATCGGAGGGATGATTTTGTCTCCGCTTTCATTTTTTTTTCTATCCACTATTTTACAATAGGAAGACACGCTGACTAGTTTCATCCGATGCGCACGATGGCTCATCTTTAAGGCGTGGCCAAGCGTGACATTTCTCTGGCGGGCGAGGAAGCGACGCTCCTGGCAGCGACGTGGCCGGCCGACTAAATGAAAGCATCGAGAGACAGGCGGATTAAGCAAACTCTCATATAAAAACAACAACAACAAAAAACCCACAAGTGGGCATAAAAAAAAAAAAAGTGTAAGCTCATTACCTGCATCACATGTTTACGATCGAGAAGGATTTTCAGATGTGAAGGACTCGGAGGGGATTTCACCAGCTTCCGTTAAATTTGGATATTAGTGCATCTTTTAGAATAAACCCCTCATTGTAAAAAAAATATTCTTTTTTAATGGAAAAAAGTTACATACAGTAAATTGTAATACTACTATTTTAATTTGAAATATTTTCAAGAAAATTATTCAAATTTTCCAGAATTCAGTTTGCATTTTTAAATTAAAGTTTAAAATCAGAATTTTGATATTCTGGATACATTTAAAAATCATAATAAAGAATAAAGTTGTTTACTTTTGAGAAATATGTTGATTAATTTTTAAATAAAGTCATATGCATCTTTTAGAATAAATTCCTCATTATAAAAACTTTTTTTTTTAATGGAAAAAAAATCACCTATTTAAGAAATTATAATGTTACAATAATAATTTTATGCATTTTCAAGAAAAGGATAATGGATAGAGTTTACATTTTTTGATTAAAGGCCTAAACCCAAATTTGGATTTTCTGGATACTTTTTCAAATTGTAATAAAGAATATAAAGTTGTTTACGTTTGAGGAATATTTTTACTATATTTTTACAGGAAAAAAAAAAACATCTATTTACAAAATTGTGGTTCCAATAATTTTGTAAATTTTCAAGAAAAAAAGTTCCGATTTTCTAGAATAAAATTTGCTTGTTTTGTTAAAAAAAAATACCACGTGAGAAGGGGGCGGTAAGAAGTGCTGCTTCAGTAAACGAGACGTTTCACTTCCAGGTTTGAAACATGGTTCCCAACTAATATTCTTCAGAAACGAAATCGCCAATGTGCCAAATGTAATTCATATGCATATAAACTGCAGAAAATGGAAAACCACCACCATGTAGGCCCTTGAAATGACTAGCGGGCAACCGATGACATGATACAGGTGCGTATATTCGTTTTGCCGAAATGATGCCGCCGGAAAAGCGGCGCGCTGATTTTGTATCAAGGTTACTTTCCCAAACGAAGCGAGCGTGCCTAGCCAATGACGGAGGCCGTGTCAGATCCGGGCCCCGTCTCATTTGTTGAGGGATTAAAGGCGGCGTGCAGACAATGTGCCTCCTTCCGCCACTTGTGCGGGCCAAATGATTATTTAGCGCCCGCTGTCACACGCGGCGCCGTCGTATCCATCCACCGCGGCGGACCCGGCCAGGCGGGCAAACGCCGCGTCCTCCGCAAAGCGAATTTATGCAGACGCCGATGACAAACATGCTCTATGTTGTCATCTCCCAAATGGATGCAATTACAAGTGAGAAGCAGATGCTGTCTGCTCAAGGAAGTTGGAGCAGCGCTCTGTTTTTAAACTAAATTCACTGCGACTTTGTTCGAGGACAATGCACTACTTTTGTCTAAACCAAGCTCAACATTGTGTTTTTGGCGGCTGGATGTTACAAGATGACGGTGAATCACCACTTCTAACAAGAGGAAACTCACTTCAACATAGTTCCTTGGAAAAAAAAATGCTACAAGATGGCAGCAAACCACTACTTTTGTCTAAATTAAGCTTCTCAACATTGCGCCTTTGGCACCTCGAGGGCACAAGATGGCAGCCAAAAAAAACCCCACTTCTTCTTTTCTAAATGTGACTCTTGAACTCACCTCAACAAAGTTCTTAAATCGACGACAAAGTACTACTTTTGTCGAAACTAAGCTCAACATTGTGCCTGGCTGTTACAATATGACGGCGAATCACCACTTCTAACAAAATGAAACTCACTTCAACATAGTTCCTTGGCAACAAGATGCCACAAGATGGCAGCAAATCACTGCTTTTGTCTAACTGAAGATCTACAACTCACTTCCAAGATATTTCACTGGGGCCATGTGGCGGCAAATCACACCTTCTGTCTCAATGTTTCTCGAGCGTTGCTCCTTGGCCCCAAGATGTTAGAAGATGGCAGCAAATCACTACTTTTACCTAAATGAAGCTTCTCAGCATTGCACCTTGGCACCAAGCAGCCACAAGATGGCAGCAAAACCCTACCTTTGCAGAAACGAAGCTCCTAAAGTCAATTCCGACATAGTTTTCTTACTTTAAGATGGCACCAAATCACTACGCGGTGTTCATTTATCAAACAGAAAAAAGTACTTTGCCACCAGCTTGTGGCATGTATAGGCAATTCTGAAACTTTTTTTGAGGTGGACGGCAATTTTTATACGGAGTTTGTTATGATTTCGAGCAATTCAGACCGTCTGTTTGGTGATGAAGTTCTTTCAGATGCAAGCACAAATTTCAACTCAGCCACACATGAACGGACCGCAGCCAATGTGTGTGCAAACCAAGCCGACGGAGACAGACGGAGACGAGCGCGATGGCCGCCGTTCATCTTTGTTTTTGTCCCTCTGTTGACGCCTGCCATATGTCCGCCACATAAAGATGGCGCCGCCCGTCGTTGACGGGCCTCTCACGGGTCACATGGCAAGATGCCGCCACGCTAACCGCTAACTGCTTTTCCCCACTCTGGTGAGCGAGCTCGATAAAATATACGCTGAATAATTCAGCAAGGTTATTAGCGTTGGATGAATGTTAGCTTGCCCGCCAGCCTTAAATGAGTTTCAAGAGTTTCTCTTTAAAAGCTTTACATTATTGATTGGTCGTACACAAGCGAAAAACATAGATGGGGCGTATTAGCGACGGCGCTTTATGTTTTATTCAGTCAAAAACAAGAGGGCGCATAACCCGGAATCCGTGATTAACACGATTTTTGTTGTTGCTATTTCTTCATTATATTCGCAATCGGGCAATTATTTTTAAACAAAACACATGTGCTTCAAATCTCTCTTGTGGGGTTTATATATAAGAAAGTTATCTCAGGGAAAATTCAGTTTGGCCTCCAATAAATGCCTTGCTTCAAATAATCACACGGGAGAGTGTTAAATATGGTTGTGCCTTGAGATAGGAGTCTAGTTGATTCCATGATCACACTTGCAAGTCAAAGCAGTTATATCACTATAATATATTCTCACTGTGTATAGCGGAAAACTTTTGTTGTCAACTAGCAAAGCTGAATTTCTGAGAAAAAATATGAAGATAATAATAATAATAATAATTTTGGACCATCTTCGCAGGCGCTTGTTTCAGAATTTTGTGAGTTTATGTGTTCATGGTGCAAAGTTTAACTTGTTTTACAATTCCATGTGTTCACATTTGGCGTAAAGTTTTTTTAAAAATGAAACTTAAAAAACTCTATTTGGAACCTTGCAGCGGAAAGAGAGTATTATTTTGTCTGTCTACGTGTGTTGCACCACCGTTCAATGCGAATTGGCTCATCATTTTGAGGAATTCTTTTCAAATAAAAAACAAAAACGGAGAAATTTGACATGCAATTTATCAGAAGAGCGCACTTGTAAAAGGACAATTCTCCATGCGTACTGCTTTGTTAATTCTCACTTTTCCGCCAGCGTTTCTTCTTTTAAATGAGTTTTGTGTGTGTGTGTGTGTGTGTGTGTGTGGCTGATTGATTAAACATTCATCCCACGACACGCAGGTCATGCAGCATGGCTGATGAAGTTACTGATTGCACCCTACATAAAAAGCCCCCCCGCCACGGCGAAATCTAGCAGCAGGTCATTTTGTACTTATTATCCTCTAGATGAGCCTTCTACAACATTATCTCACGCCTGTGTGCGTGGTGAGTAATGCGCTAGATTTGATGGAGTCTCGCAAAGTAGGCGAGCCTCTTCACCGGCCCATAATGAGCCCAGCTCTCCTCGCGCATGCAAATGCTTGACTTCCCTCCGTTTTAGTCGTTAAAATCCACATCCGGATACTCAATTTGTCATATTTTCGCCTGGTCGGCAACGGTCGAGTCAAGTGAAATAGCTTACGATTGGAATTTGATCACCAGTTGATGGATGAGGTAGCGTGAGACACCGGTTTTCAAACTGCTAGCAGGATTTGAATGTAGTGATTTTTTTAGGTTCAGGCAACCAAAAATATTTGATGAACAATAAACAGGAAGGAAGACAACTAAGTTGTTGTTCTCGCGAGGAGAGTGGTGACCTTCTCAGAGCTCCTTCTGGTCTGGTGCCAAATCCTTTTCGCTCCTCATTTCTTCATTTGGGTTGGGTTGGCGCTAGGTACAAAAGCCATTGCTGCCCTAAAGGGTTAGGGTGCTGGTGGTAGTGGGCAAATATGGGCTAACCTATGCACAATTATTGTAATAGATTTATTTTTATTACATTAAAGGAAATGTTAACAGTTCAAAGACTTATTTTGCAGAATGTGCAATTAATTCAAAATGAAGAAGAGATGATAAACTTACCTGTTTAGTAGAAATGAGAAATTCAGGGCTGTACTTGGTTTTGAGATTGTCACTGATGACGATGGGCATCCGGAAAAAAAATGAACAAAAATGAAGGCATACAACATTGACAAAGCTGTCACTGTAACACATTTTAGCGAAAAAAAGTGTTATGTTCCAATTATTTTGCTCTCAATTTGAAAAGAAAAATAGTGAATATTGGGACAAAACTAGGGATACAACTTTTTGCAAAGACTACAAGACAATAATCGACAAGTTTCTTCAAGTTACCATTAATTTGCTCTTGATTTGAAAAGAAAAGGGGATGTAAATTGAGTCACAAATGATAGGCATTTGCACAAAACATTTAAAAATAAAAGCATCCAAAAGTTTGCGAAGCAGTCACTGCAACACAATTTAGTAAAAAAAGTAATACAAGTAATGTTCCAATTACTTTGCTTTGAATTTGAAAACAAAAAAAAAAAAACTACAAACTAAAGCTATACAAAGTTTTGCCTTCACATTAGCAACAGATTGCTTCATGTTCTAATTAATTTGCTGTCTTGCTGAGACAAAATGGACACTACTGTGGACACGATTTCATAGGCTAGCTCCCAGGAAAATATGAGCCAAAAATACATTTTAAATGGGCTAGTTAAAATTAATTTTTGACTTATATAGCTGCCAATAGGAGTGAATAAGAATCTTTGACGTCTATAACCGTCATTAGCAGTGATTGAGTTCATTCATTCAGTACCAGTCAAAAATATGGAAACACCTTCAAATTTAAGTGGACATCCAGGAGTTGAAAAAAAAAACAAAATTACATCACACAATGACCTCTTAAAAAAGTACAACTGTGAACTGTAAGTCGTTCCAGATCATAAAGCATAATTCACGTCATAAAGTTCCTTTGATTTTTTTTTATGATGACATAAAAGAATCAATAGGAAAATAAACTAGGGAACTGAAATTTTCAGCAGATGACTAAAACATGTAAAATTTCAAAATGCAACACTTCAGACATTTCTATGAGATTGCAGCTGGACGTGCGAGATTTTGTGTACAAAAATAATCATCGTCCAAATTTTGGACCATATTACAATTTCAATTTTTGAGATGCATTTTAATAGGATTTATGACATTGATTTTCCTGCAATTTTGCAACATTCCGTTGAGCTGCAGTCAAACTATGTCAGCAAACTGAAAATTCTCTGTTGACTTGTGTTTCACCTCAAGACAGTAGGTGGCGGTAGAGACCACTTAATGAGTCATCATCACTTCACAGGCTAAAAAGACATACCAAACAATTTGTCAAATTTTGGGGGGGTCTTAATAAATTTAACCTACTATGTATAGATAGAACTGATGCCACTGAACATTTAGCGTGGTTGAAGAAAATATTCATAAACAACTTTAATTATTACGCCTGAAAAAGGATTTGCAAATTAAAATGTAAGCAAATCCAATGTGTAGAGTTTGCAAAGTATGTGCACAAGTGTTAAATGAAGAATAAGACTGAACTAGAAGATATTTCCAAACTTTTGACCTGCACTGTATTAATATTTCAGAAATATGTGTCAAACTTTTAATTAATCATCAGTACCCATAAAAGAAGCTATCTCTAAGTTTGAAGAAGTTCATGAACCCCTGGTGTCGCGCCTCCACTCAAAAAAAAAAAAAAATCAACTCCTCTAACCAAAGAAACCACTGAATGAATAATGCTGTGTGGGAGGAAAAAAAAAATACCCCCAAAAATACTACTTTGTAAAATTAGCAATAATTGTCCCAAATGAGAAAATCCACCAACTGCGACGCCTCGATTTGGCTCGACAGAAAATGAGATTTTCTATCTGTTTACAAGAGACAGCGAGCGTGAGGAGATCAACATGGTGAATTATGAACTGTGGAATAAATAGATGAGGGCAACGCCGCAGGAATCAAATGACATGGGGGGGGGGGCGGGGCGGGGGGGGGGGGGGGGCGAGAGCGAACGTAAGCGGCGCAGAAACAAAAGAGGAGGAAATCTGATGAGGCTGGAGAATAATGAAAGAGACGGAGGGGCACGTTGCGGGTGGCGGGGTGGTGGTGGGGGGGGTGCGATAAGGACACGAGGAGAGGTGCGCGCCATGCGGTCACTCACTTTGATGAGGCGGGACCCCCAACCACCGCGCTCCTTGTTTTTTTTTTTTTTTGTTCCCCCGGTGACGGATAATCACATGAAACGACTGGAAGAAGCGGACTTTAAAGTGGTGCTCCTGAGCCGCGGTCATGTTCCACAGCTCCAGCGCAAAAGAAGCCCCGGGAAATGATGCGGTTTTCAGGATTTCATTGAGATGTACAAATAGATAGCAGGGGGGGAACCAAAAAAAAAAGGAACAATGTTACAACTGCAGAAATTGAAGCTTTAAAAGAGGGTTTTGACAAGGAACTATGTTAAAATGAGCTGAGGAGCTTCATTAGGGCAAAAGTAGAGCTTTGGTGCTTTCTTTTACGCGTTCTTGCTAAGTTGTGGAGCTTCATTTAGATAAAAGTAGAATTTGAATGCCGTCTGCCAAGGAAATCAGTTGAAGTGAAATCAGGAGCTTCATTTGGGGAAAAGTACAGCTGTAGTGCCATTTTTTTGGCATTTTATTTGCCAAGGAATTAGGTTGAATTGAGTTGAAGAGCTTCATTTGGGCAAAAACGGAAGTTTGATGTCATCTTTTGACAAGGAAGAATGCAGAAATTTGGTGAAGAGCTTCATTTGGATAAAAGCAGAGTTTTAGGTGCCATATTTTGATATTTGCTCGTCAAGGGAGTCAGTTGAATTGAGTTGATGAGCTTCATTTTGGCAAAATTGGAACTTTGAAACCATTTTTAGAAATATCCTTGAGCATCATCTTTGGTTTCTGACAATGTTTCTGACAATGAACTATGTTGAAATTAGTTGAGGAGTTACATTTGGATAAAAGTAGAGCTTTAAGTGCTATCTTTTGGCATTTTATCTGCCAAGGAACTAGGTTGACTCGAGTTGAGGAGAGTCCATTTTGGCAAAAATTAGAACTCTGAAACAATTTTTTGACATGTTCTTGAGCACTGATTTTTTTCTTTTGTCATGTTACTGACAAGGAACTATGTTGAAGAATTGAGGAGCTTCATTTGGGCAAAATTCGATGCCACCTTTTGACATGTTCCCGACAAATAACTATGTTGAAATTAGGTGAGGAGCTTCATTTGTAAAAAAGTAAGAGCTTTAGTGCCATCTTTTGGCATTTTGCTTGCCAAGCAACTAGGTTGAATTGAGTTGAAGAGCTTCAAGAGCTTCGAATTTCATACATGTATATCACCATTTGGCAGACATAGTTGTGTTCATAAATTTACACACCCCTAAAATGTACAGTAAAAACTCAGATTAATTTGCTCTCTGCTGCCTCCAAAGGAGAAAAAAGGCACTGCAGGAGAATAAGACCCAACACCAATGTCCTGCTCAGTGTTGCTACCAAAAAATAAAATCACAACATGAGAAGGCCTTTCAAAAACAGCCTTTACTTTCCACCGAGACTTCCAAAGCATTACATCATCCGAAAAATACAAATATGTATGCACGTGTTGTTAAAAATGTGAGCTCGTCCCGAAAATATCCTTTTAAAAAATTAAGGAGAGTCACTCATGCCTTTTTATGCCTGCCAAAATGTCAATATATTTGCTATAAATACGTAGATTATAATCTAAAGTATAGGCTGTGGCTGTATTTATGGGGCATATTTTTCTTTTTCTTTTTTTTAACGGCTGGTTCAGTCGTACGTGTGCGACTATTTTTACAACCCTAACTTAATAACCTCAACTCTACCTGACTACATCCGAGCCATAAAAGCACGAAAATTCAAGCACCTTTCACCATCATGTAGCCTTTCAGTCTAGCCCGCAGAAGATACTTTATGGTGCAGTAAACACAAAATATTCATACATTCTCAACTCGGTGAACTATCCGGCGGTGGGGGCGGAGTGGGGGATAAACACGATGTCTAAGGCGACGTTGGTTGCTTATTTGCGCACGGCGTTGAATTCCAAGAAGTTAGAGATGAAAACCGGGAGGCCGAGCGGGAGGGAAGTACTGTGCCGGACTCCGGACCGGGACGCGCGTCCCTCGTGGAATTGTCAATTGTGCTTTGCCGGAGGTGGTGTCCGTTGGAAAAAGTTACAGCGTCACCAAGGAAAGGCGCTTCACGTGGCGCCTCCTCTTGTTGCCGGGCGATGCTCTAAAAAGAGAGGAGAAAACAAAGTGTTCCATTAGAGCGTTCAATGAAAGGTCAGGGGTTAGATTTAGTTTGTTATACACAACATTTACCAGCCAAAACCCAGCAGGTAAATAAATGGCGATATTATAACAGGCAATGGCCTTTGCTGATTTTGTGATTTTTTTTTAAATAGAATATATAATAACAAATAAAAATATATAAAAATTATATTAAAAAAAAAACAACAAATAATTTAAAAAAAAAAATATGTATATATATAAATCACATATTATAATCATATAGTATAACAGGAAATGATCTTTGTTGATTTTGTAAATTTGGTTCAATTTAAATATATAAAACATAATAATAACAAATAAACATGGTAAAAACAATATTTTATATATATATATATATATATATATATATATATATATATATATATATATATATATATATATATATATATATTTTTTTTTTTTTTTTTTACCATTTTTATATATATTATAATCATATATTATAACAGGAAATGGTCCTTGTTGGTTTTGTAAATTTGGTTGAATTTAAATATATAAAATATAATAACAAATAAAAAATGGTAAAAACATAAATAAATAAATAAATATATATATATATATATATATATATATATATATATATATATATATATATATATATATATATATAGATAGATAGATAGATAGATAGATAGATAGATAGATAGATAGATAGATAGATAGATAGATAGATAGATAGATAGAGAAAGTATCGGTTTGTGGTATAAGTATATAAATAAGTATATTAATATTGCTTTAAGCTGAAAAAAAATGACATGTTGTAAGTCCTCCTCAGCAATAGTTGGCGGCATACTGCGAAAGGGCCATTCGAAGCCTGCTGCACATTGAATTCTATTTGCAATTACTGTCCATGGAAAATTTGAATTTGAATCCAAACAAGCTCTGTGTGTACTTTTCAGTAAAGTGCAAAAAAAAAAAAAAAAAAGTATTCCAAGGCTCACCTAGATTTGCAGGTGCTCATCCGTCCTCTCCAGCGAACACGCCAAAAAAAAGGTTTGGCAGAGTTTGAACTATATATTTATTTATTTTTTTTGTTTTTGTCATCTCCCCGCTGACTTGACGTGCAGTCTCGGCTCCGAACCCCCAAAAAAACGAACGGCTCTCTACTTGTACTGTTATCCATCCTCTTGGCTGTATTCCACCTCCGGAACATTCTTTCATCCATTTTGAGCCGGGCGTGGGGTATTAGCGCGCCCAATAAAAGGCCGTCTCCAAAGCATTCACGTGGCGTTCAAAGGAACCAGAGTTTCCAGCGGGCGTGCTTCTTCGAGTCCGACTTGGATTTGCGTTTGGGAGTGGACGTGAAGACTTCGTTGGAGTAAGGCAGGGCGGGACATTGTTGGCTGTCCTGGGGGCAAAGTCTCTTCATCAGCGGCTGCAGCTTGTCCTCCTGCAGCTTGAAGTCCAACTCCACGCTAGGACAGGGAAAGGGATTAGACGGACGATTACGAAGATTCGGAAATTAGACGAAAATTCCGGAAAATTTCCCGACTATAAAAACAGCTAACATGGCCATTAAGTAAAAAGTGGGCTGTTTTTTTGTCGCAATTTTCCGAGTTATCTTAACTTTAAATGTTCAGCTAAAAAAAAGCTAAAAAAAAGTGGTTACGCTCTGTAAAAATGTGTTGAGAATTTCCCATAACCACTTGTTAAAATACGGTTAAAACTTGCAGAAAAGTAAAATTTTCGTAAACAAATGACGTGGGCAAAACATAAATAAACAAATCCAACTTTTATTTTTGAGAAAAATTGCCTCAGAAGTCAGACACTTTAGTCTATAATGAACATTAAAAAAAATGCTTTCAAAATATTGGCGGGACTAAATAAGTGGAGCATTTAGCTAGTTAGCGTACTTGACATGATTACTTTTTGCGGAATTTTTCGAATTTTGCGTTGCTTTCAAATACATCACTTGTGATTTCTAGCTTGTATTTAAATCGAAATTATTTGCCATTTTCCAAGTTACGTGAATAAAGAGTGGCTACGAATTTTAAAACATTATGCCTTGTTGATTTTCCCAACACCTCTTGTAAAAATCCAGTTAAATTTTGCAGAAAATTATTACTTTTGTAAAAAAAAATATGTGAATAACAGCCTCCCCAAAAATACCAAAAAATTCAAAACTTTTGCTAGAATTTTGAGGAAAATTCCCCGCAAAATCAGAAATTTTAGTATGCAATAAACACAAAAAATGCCTGCAAAGGGACTGCTTGAAATGTAGCGTTTAGCTCGTAAGCGTATTTGACATGATCACTTTTTTGTGTCTTTTGTGTTGCTTTCAAATACATCACTTTGTGATTGCTAGGTTTTACTTTAAATCAAAATTATTTGCAATTTTCCAAATTAAGTGATTTTTTTTCCATTGCGTTTTTACACTTGAAAGTTCAAATGTTATGCCATGTTGAGTGTGTCAGTACCTCTTGTAAAAATCCAGTTAAAATGTGCAAAAATTGAGACTTAAAAAAAGTGGTTGTAATAAAAAAAAACAAAAAATTGTTGCGATTTTGAGGAAAATTTCACAATAATCATACAAAAATACCCGTAAAATCCTGGAGGGACTGAAATTGAAATAAGTGAAATTGTGCATTTAGCTAGTTAGCATACCTAACACGATGTTTTTTTTGGCTAGGCAGAATATTTGATCGTCTTTTGCATAGCTTTCAAATGCGGCTTTGTTTTTTTCTAGCTTGAATTATTGTGATTCCTACCTTATACTTTATGTTAATAATTCCCGATCCAGATGGAAGCCATATTTCTTGTTCCGACACAATCCCCGAAATTCCCTCAGTCTGCATTTTCCACACAGTCAAAGGGCTTCCCCTCCTCATATTTCCATTAAAAAAAAAAGCATATTTGTGTGCACCCTAATCTAATCCCGAGCTGTTTCGGCGCCGGACTTGAACTCTGCGGCCGATTAAACCCGGCGGAAGCGTGCGGCTTAATTCCGAGCAAACGCGAGCAGTGCGGAGGCCAAGCAGGCCGTGATTAAGCGCCCGTATTCCAAACTGGAATAAATCCATCATTAGCTGGCGTTTTCTTTTGCCGTATTGCTATTGATTTGCTAATGTATTCATTTCAGGGTTTAGCACTATATTCCAAGACTTGTCATAGCGGGAATATGAAATAATGAATCCGGGGCAATTTGGCTGCTGACGTGACAGCCTTCAGCATCAACCTTACCTGGGGGGTGGGGGGGGGGGGGGCTGTTTTGGGTTTCTCGGAGCCTGGCGCGTTCATTTCTAACCCTGAGCGTAATATTAAAAAGGCTAACTGGATTAAAAAAGGGACGCGGCCAAAAGAGATGACGTGCGATGCATCAAGGTCAACCTTGTTGGCAGGCGGATACTCGCTCGGGCTTTAGCGACGGGCTAACTGCCGTGATAGGCGGCGTAATTAGCCCGCTGACATATCCGCAACAATCGCAGTGGCGTAATGAATCCCCGGGTAAGAGATAAGCGTCAGTTAAGAACAAAAGTCCGATAGGATCGTTATGGATCACTCGGTAGGACTTGGCTAGCTTAGAACCCGATCATCAACATGTTTATTCTAATTATCGAGGGCGTTTAATTTATCGGCGATTAGCATACATGCTTAACTCAGCCAAATGCGAGCTATGGGCTATGAATACATTAGTGGATGACCTATGGGGGAAATGAATGTATTTATCGACTTGAATAAAATACAGTAATAGCAAGAAGCTCTTTCAGTTCTTCCTCTTTTTATAAAAGTTCACAAAATAAAGGCGTACGCGATTTACAAATTTTCACCATAACAAAATTTTGCCATGGGTTCACGTGGCTTAATGCGTCACCAGACATGTGAAGCCCAAACATTGCGAGGAATCACTCTGCAAAAATTTGTTGCTGCGTCTTCCAGTTAACTTGCTCTTAATTTGAAAAGGAAACTGTGCTCTCCTGTGAGAGCATTAAAAAGCATTCAATTTGATTTTCTGATGGAACCCTGTGCATTCAAAAATCCCTAGGGTTACTTCTACCCCCCATCTGAGAACCGTTGGACTACCTGAAGTGCTTCAACTCATGTGAACATAGTTCTTTGGCGCTGTGATGGGGTAAAATTGCATCAGGAATGACAATGTGCATTTGTATAAAACTTCACAAAAAAAGGCTTAAAAATGATTAACAAAGGAATCACAATAACAAAATTTAGGAATAAGTTGGTACATGTTCAAATTAACTTGCTCTTATTTTGAAAACAAACAAACAAGTAAAACTATTGTTATCGTCAGCATCAAAAAGCAATCAATTTGATTTTCCGTTACCTGTAGAAATCCCATGAAAATGTCACATAACCCCAGAGTGCCTTCAATTACCCCCCGGGGTTACTTGTACCCCAACGCTGCATTACATGAAGCGCCTCAATTCACACGAGCATTGTTCGATGGGACAATTGCCTCATGAATGACACGTGCCTCTGTATAAACATTAACAAAACAAAGGCTTACAACAATTTACAAAGAAATCACTTTTACAATATTTGCCAACAAGCTGCAGAATGTTCCAATGAACTTGCTCTTGATTTGAAAACAAAACTGTATTGTTCCTGTTGCGGAATTAAATAAACATTTATTTCCCTTTAGAAACCTTGCGAAAATCTCACACACACCAGAGGTTCTTCAAGTACCTGTCAGGGTTACATGTATTCATTTTAGAAACACTACAGTATATGAAGCGCCTAAATTCGCATCAACATAGTTCCTCGGCACCAAGATGTTCTTAAAGAAATATTTTCTTATTAGACCACACTTTAGCCTCAGTGAAAATACACAAAAACTGTCAAGGTAGTGTGCCTTTCGAATAGCTCATGAAAAAAAACGGATAAATGAACAATTCCTTTTTTTTTTGATCATATCATTCATCGCTAATTAGCGCTAGAACTCTTCACCGACAGTCAGACCGTCACTCTCGCTTGCTTTTGTTTTTCTTTATGTACACTGTCTTTTCCTATCACTGTGCGAACAGGCAACACATCAGTATGGAGCAGCGGCAAATAGCTTCAGTAATTATTAAGCAATTAATTACTTGGCTGATCACGGCAGTTAGCGGATACCGTGGACAAATGCCCGGGCAGACAACACTGTTTACTGCAGGTGGTTTGGGGGCGCAGGTGTTTGGAGCAAACATGGCCACTAAATACAGTAAAAGCACCTTCACAAAGCAGCTGGAGACACAGGAGCTTTTCCAGGGCACTCAAAATGGGAGATTAATCATTTGTTTATCCAGGCGGCCAACTGTTTGCATTGCGCTAAACACTTTTCACGATTGTTGTTGTTGTTTTTTTTTTTTTTAATCAAAAGATGTCTTTTCCCCTGCTTCTCCGACATTCATCGTAAAGTCATATCTCCGCCGCCGGCTTCCCCTTTGGTCATTTCACACTTGAAAGTCCTTCACTTGACAAGATGAGTGGTTCAGGCCCGACAGCGGAGTCGTATGCAGTGGATTAAATCACCAGAGTGGACGCTATTTCCTCCCGTGACAGTTTGAAGCTTCGGAGGAAAAAAAAAAACCCAAAAAAAACAACAACAAGCAAATTTCCCCACAGGTTATGTAAATGCTATGCGGAAAGGGCGCTTTTGTCATGTAAATCGCAAGCCGACGGCGTCTATTACATGCTCCGTGCTTCACAAACACACAGGAAAAAGCCAATCTCATTAATGAGAACAAAACAGGATGCACAAATCTTAACAATCGTTCACCGCAACAGCCTCCGCTCGGCCGCCTCAGCGTGGGACACCGGCGCTAATGAGCTCCTCGTTCTCATCACGCCGCAGCGCCGCCGCTTTTCATTTCGCTTGACTGTTTTTCAAACTTATTGTCTGTTCCCAATTGAAAACGCCGCACAGTGTACTTTTGTGCAGATGCCTGTTTTTTTTGTGTGTTTGTTTTTGTGGTTTAATTCAATAGCAGAGCGTACCTGTAATGATGTCATCAAGAATGTTACGGCGGACCCCGGCGCCAAAATACTCTTTAAGTGCAACAACAGTGTCGTAACAAGTGGGTCATAACGCCTCCCGTCCGCTTATGTTATTATTCCTTAAGTATATAAGGCAGTGCTTATCAATGAATTTATTTGTTTGTTTTTTTTATTTGTTTTTCTTTTGCTAAGGTAATAGAAAACAGTTCACGCCTCCGCACTCGCAGTGGTGAATATTTAAAATTATCTATAAAAATATACATGTATGCATACAACTGTATCCTTTCTAATATTAATATAATCCTTTCTAATATTAATAAAGTTAATTATTAAATGTACTTTTTACCATGTTTATGCAGGTTACAGCTTGTTCTGAATCTGAAAAAAAAGCTTAAAATGCATGAAAGTACCGATTTAAAAAAAAAGTCAATCATTATCCTTATTCAAACTAGAAACATTTTTGATCCTTTAATCTGTTTGATGCTGAAAAAAAAATGAATGAATAAATAAAAAATATATAGATTGATCTGGAACATTAACACTAATATCGGAAATATTTTAACCCTAAAGAAAATTGTAAAAAAAAAAAAAAATGCAGATTTTCTTTCTAATTCACAATAATTATTAATATGATTTAGAAAAAAAAGCTGTCAGCATTCAAAAACATTTAACGTTCAAAAACTCCTGAACAGACTTTGACAATGAGAGTGTCACTGCACCACCTAGTGCCACAGATGTGCAATTGCACTACACAGTTTCCCTTTTATAACATGACCCTGAAATAACTCAAATTGCTTGGTTAGAATTGTTTCATAAATGCAATTACATAATAAGAATATTAAGAACACCGGGTGTCTAACCCTTATGTGGTATTTCTGCAATAATTTGACTTTACATCAAAGGCATTTCATAGCGAAGGGATAAGATTGAAAAAAGACACCAAGGAGCTGAAATTTCACCCAGATGGTGACAACATGTCCAAGTTCAACAAAGCACGATTGTTACGTTATCACACAACCAGGAGTGTGTCATCCCTTAGCTAAAATACCGCGAGAAGAATATGAGCAAAAAGTAGTCAAAATATCGGAGAAGGGTTAAAATTGCTGCGCAACAAAACCAGTTCCAGCTTTCCTCCATTGTACTGACAAAGACGGGAGACAAATAACAGAAGTGTCTCAATATCAGGCGAAGAAAGTGAAAAATGTGTACGAAATGACCTTTTCTTTCATTTCTCTCCCGCCTCGCTGTAAAAATTACAGCTCACGGTTATTTCCCTGATTCATCATCCACATGTTGAGCCTTTCTGCCTCCTTTTGTTTTGCCAAATATGCGCCCCATTTGTTGCGATGATTTATGAACGACAGGGGCATATGGGAGGACGGGGTAGTGGAGGTGACGGGATGCGGGGGTGGGGGGGGGTTGTCAGGCAGGCGAGAGCTGAGGTCTGGATAAGACCCACTGACTCTGATTGAGCACCTTAGCTCGGCAGCTGCCGGCTTCCTGATTTTATCGGACATACACTCGAGAAGTTGTAGTGCTCTGAAATTAAAGGGATACATCTCAGGGGATTCTAATCTGCGGTATGGCTGCAACATGCGGTTCCTCCTGTCCGACTTTGAGCAATAATTGATTTTTTTTCTCCTCCTGGCCTCCACTCGCTATTTTAAATGTACGTCAGTCACGCTGCGTTCTTTTTGCCGGTTCCGGTCCGTTCTACAAGGTGATCCCACAAAAAACCTTGAATTTATTTACCTGACTTTGCCTTTAAAACGGAATACAGCGAAGCAGAAGCTTTGACGCAACGAGGTAGCACCTAATCCACACATTTTCAATCGCTTATCCTGGTATGGGTCATGGGAAAGCCGGAGAAGATCGGAGTGGATTTCGGGGAAAAAAATAGGTCTTTGCTTTTTGGGTGATACGGTTTAAGGTAGTAACATTGTCGTGATCCTCTTATCTAACTGCTTGGCGCGCTTTTGTTTTTTTGTCGCAGTGGCCTGAATAGTCCGGAAGATTGAAGCCGGACTTGCTCATGTCCTGGTTTTGCTCATTGTGTGTTAGTCTGCTTTGTAACGTTTGTAAGGCTGATGTAATTGTTTCTGGCCGTTGGGGGCTGCTCATGTAATTAGTGGTTTGTTCTTCTTGGGACCGAGATTTTTAGACGGGTCTGTTGTCTAGATTCTGTTTCTTTCGTTGCTTAAAGTTACTTTACTCGGGTACGACAGGCTCTGATTTTATTTCGCCCTTAGTGCGGTCTATCTTCTGATGATACCTGTACATCAGAAAACTTGGAGAATATTTCGAAAAGACCCTTGGAAAAATATCATCTAATACCTGCTCACATTTATTAAGGGTTAGGGTTAGGGCAGGGGTGGGCAACTCCAGCCCTCGAGGGCCGGTGTCCTGCATGTTTTCCAGTTTTCTCTCCCTAACACACCTGATTTAAACCATTAGCTCATCAACAAGCTCTGCTGGAGCTTCAGAATAATCCTAATCATTTGATTCAGGTGTGTTTGAGAGAGAAAACAGGAAAACATGCAGGACACCGGCCCCCGAGGGCTGAAGTTGCCCACCGCTGCGTTAGGGTAACCCTAACCCAACAAGAGTTGGATTTTACAAAGACTACAATTAGATTTTTTTTGCATTTTTAATGTAAAAATGTACATTTTCCCTATCCATGTTATTCGGAGCAGTCGCGTCTTCAACAATGTCCACGGGACTTTTGTCTTATCGATTGTTGATTATAACCAGAAGTGGACGGTGGATGGAAGGCCCGCCTCTGTTAGTGAGTGGCAAAAATAAAGACTTTTTAGGTTTATCGTCATTCGCCAGCCAAACGGGTGTCCCTCAGTGACGGACCTACGGATAGTGCGTCCACCTCCGCTTATGACGATATCAAAATTTTGTTGTGAAGCCAAGAGTGATCTAACACAGAAGTTCCCGCCTTAAACAAAACGATCAAGGTGACGAGAGTGCGCTATGACTCCGGTATCCATCCAGTAAGATCTCAAAATTCCCGGAAAACTTTCAGCAAGAAACTTGAATCCGTCAGGTGTAACCCCGGCATTAGTTGGTTTCTACCAGGAACTCTTCGTAACTTGTCTCGGCCACTAGACAGGGCAAGTAGAGATAGAACCACTCACCTTCATGCCTATGAACAGGACTCGATCAGCGCTGTGTACCATAACACTATCAGCGTCATCCTGTCATCTGACAATGTGATACATGACAACACCAGCGTTTGCCGTCTGGTGTGATGTATAAAATTGCTTTCAACATAACAAGGTGGGAGAAGTAAGTGTGGGGTTGTCAAACTTCACACCTCTGTTCTGCCTTTCTGACATTCCTTCCCAAACAAGCTGCTTTCACACCGCATTCCCGGTGAAATCCGAGATGTAAGAATAGAGCGGGGATTTATTCTTCTGTCCCTTTCAAAAAGAAGCCACCGAAGCAGGACATTGCTATGTCCGGAGTATATGTATCCACGCAGGCGACACGACCCGGCGGAATGAGATCATTACGTAAGAGGGATCTCAGTGAGACTGATAATTTGCTTTCAACACAAAAGATTCTGGACTTAGTATTCACCTTGCACACTAGCAATGCTTTGCCTTTCAATATATCCCAGAAATTGACGACAGTGATGGTCAGCTTCAAGTCCCTCATCTCACATTGGTACCTTACAGCAAACTTCTTGAACTCAGGGACCCCTTTAAGGGGAGAAATTCTTACAAGAACTTCAGTAGTTCTTTATTTACCTCTGATTTAATATGAGACTTGGTCAGAGTGTTATATACTACATTAAAGGCATGGATCTCTTTTTAGTTTAAAGTAAAATGGAAAAAAAATGGAACAGGTGGATTGTAAACCTTTAAGAGTTTACCCTGGAGTTAAATAGGAAAAGAAAGTCTTTATTGCACTTTGAGTTAAACATCTGGAGAGCTCAGGACTCAAAGTTGATCGAACCTCTGTCTTCTGCAGGCACGAAACAGATCAAAGACAAAAGTATCTTGCGTGTGAACGTGAATATCCAAAAAGGAGTATTAGCTATTTATGCGTGGATCGTCCCGAGAAGGATAAAGGGACAAAAGATTTTGGGGCCACACAATTTTGGGAGGCTGCAATACTTTGACATCAGCAATTGGCCAGAATAAAATCTTAATCCAAACAATTTTCTTTTTTCCATTTGGAAACCAGCATTGCTTGTCATCCACGGCTTCGTCCTTAAAGAAAATACGCAACAATAACAAGGAATTTAGTCAAATTTAGTAGACCTGAATTAATATTAGAATTGCTGTACATTGCTTCCACTAACAACATATTCGTGGATCATTTTCACTTTGTGTTCCATAAGACAAAGACAAATCAGAAGAGTTAACTAGCAAGGCCAGTCACTAAGCTGGCCTTGAAGAATCGATTGCCAATCCGGCCAATTGAAGCCCCATTGAGAGTTACACGGTAAAAACACAAGGTTGAACATGCTCTTTGTCAGCCTGCTCCCAAAACATTTGTTATCTGGACTTTTCCCCTGGAGGAAGAATCCTGCTAGAATCTATAACGCTCCCTCCACCAAGTGGCCTGGACTGATATGGACAAGGCTGTCTCCATGGCAGAAACAATATGCTTGGTGCAAGGACAATGACGCACATAAATCCACAGAAACCAAACACACATTAGCTTCAACACCTTCATTGATCCCTACATTCTGCCCCTCGCCTCCCAAACATACATTTTGAGATTTGTGGTGATGCAAATGTAGCATACGCAAGATTTCTTCCAATCATATACCATGGCCTCCATTGGGGACATGGCCCGAGTCTTGTTCTTTCTTCCTCCCCAATCCCCTCATGTTTTTCTTTTCTCATCTGCGAATCCCGTGGCGCTTCTGGGCAAATACCGACAGGCCTTTCCGTCCTGCCTCCCTCTGTTGGACATTGTCTTTGTACAAGTATGTTTCTTGGACAGTTTGAGCCTGTTGAGTGAATTTCCGTTGTCTTGTACTTATGCTTCTCTAAACGCGTTGCTATGCCACAAATGGAGGCTCACGGGACCCGCTTTGAGAACCACTGACTTACTCACAGACAGCAGGCTAGAATAAAAACTTGGTAGTGGTTTGTGTTAGTTAGTTCCTCTTAGGGCAGAGATAGTTACTGTTGCTTCTATGTTTCCGTAACCATTTGACCAAAAATGTCGGAGGCCTGGTCCCCAGAGACCAAAGTCCAGAGAGGATTATGGTGGGCTCCACTTGGAGGTTTATAGGACCTGGTATTCCAAGCAATCCCTCATCCTAATTCCAACCACACCTGACCATACTTAGCTTGCGAGATCAGCCCGTTCTCAAGGTAGTATAGCCGTAAGCTCCCTTGTTGTTAATATGTAAAGGGCTAATGTTGCCGCCCATCTTCTACTCCGGTTCCGATACGAGCAACTAAAGCGTAAAATTACATAGCCGTCCCCTCGTTGCGCACGGGTGCTTATTATACGGAACAGTTAAAGAGCTACTTCTATTGAGCTTTTAGAATAGTAGGCATCCAAGATATTCGTCGAATCAAGGGAAAAGATGAAGAGCGACCCTGTGCTTCAAATGGGCCCATCAGCATCAGTCAGCCTTGAAAGGTTTGTGCTGAAGAGCACTAAACTGTTTGGAGATTTCAAAGTGTCTCATCATGTTTTGGCAGAGATGAAAAGCGTGGTGGCAGATGGCCCGACTTGCCAGCTCAGTTCAATGACTTTCGAAAAAAAAAAAACAGTTGGACTCGCTGAAATAGGCAACTATTTAATGATACACACCGCGTATGAAATGATGATCTCCCACTTGATTAGCATTTGGCTAATGCAGCGCAACTTCATTGTGTTTTTATCGCCACCAGGCATCTTGTGGTTTAGTGGCAGTCGGCGCCATTTGTTCACTTGGTCAATTAAGTTGCTTCGGAGTTTGCACTCTTAGATTCTCCTCATTAGAAATCTTACCCAGCGCTCCAGTAACGCGTTCACAGTAAAAGCAGTCAACAGCGGCGCGGTCGAACGCGAAAACACCCAAAAGGCTCGTATGTACTTTTATGGATGGTTTTTACAAAGAGTCTTACACCGCCAAATGAATTAGGCCTTACACAAGCAATCAATGCACTTACAGTAAAAAGTTGACCAGAAAAGACAGGCTAGGAAATGTTAGCTTTGTACATTTTCGGGATGTTGTCAGCGCTTGGTTTGTGTTGAAGATTGTTGCCTGAAGCAATAACAAAATATGGCAGATCCAAAAGGCAACATTAAAACTTCATCGCATTTATTAATATTTCTTGGCAGCAAAAACATTTTATTTTTTATTTGTTTGTTTTGGATTCCCACTGTCAGCTACAGTTTATTCTTTTGAGAGGATAGAACATATCGGTAATCTTTTTTACATGACTGAAAATGTGCTTCAGGATCTGCTGCTGAGAATTTTCATCTTTTAAAATAGTAATAACAATGATAAATAATAATATTCTGGTCAAATACGTTTTTTTATGGAGGGGAGCTGACACCCCTGACTAATGCTAACCTAATATAAGCCAATTGAGCACTGTAGTGATAACTGTGGCCATCGGATGGCAGTGTTTCCACACTTAAAACGCAGCTATTATCAACATGAAATTCAAAGTAAGGACTAGAAGTCAATCTTTCAATAGCAGCACCCATATTTACATAACACACAATATTCTGTTGGCCTGAAAAGGTGGAAACGCTAAAAATACTGTCCCTCTAGAGCTTTCCTTTTCCAATAACGCTTGGCAGTGAAAAATTTAATATACATTTTACACTTGTTTTGACTCATTACTGTAATATTCCTATTTTTTGCAGCTGCAGATTATCTTCTGTTTGGCCTCAAATGGGTTTTGTTTATATGAGATTGTGACTGCAACAAAAAAACAGGGAAAATTTCCCTTAAGGGGCATTCAAGTGCATTCAAACCTATCCCAACCATCAAAGCCTTTTACAATTTTCCTAATATAAGCGCTCTCAAACTTTTTACGACAAGTACGACCTCGAAAATACGTAGCTTCCTGACTTTTAGAATAATGACCAATAAATGCTATTCTGTACATTTAAAGAGACTTTTCCGTCCTTTTCTGAATCCATCATACTGAGGATTGTTTCTAATATTTTGGTCCCATTTGCAAATGATCAGAGTCCCTCATAACATTTCCGAAATGTCAAACTTCAACCCCAACATTAAATGCATTATTACCTCTCCGCTCATGTTAATTAAATCCGCTATTCTATAGTATGTCAGAGGCTTTCCCGCGTAATAAACTCAATGATTTTGTCATCCTCCTGAATGTGAAACGAAATACTAAATATTCATCTCTGTAGTTGAGCTGTGATCTTTTTTTCTCTTTTGTGTTCCAAATAAACCCCAATCTAGGTCAGCGAGAAACGCTGCATTTGTCGAGAGGGAGAGAGAGAGCGAGCTGATTCCTGCAACGTTTTCCTCGATTAAAACATCTCATCACAGGTACGGTATGTGTCCGAACTTGTAGCGCAAGCCCCGGATAATTTGATTTTTTTTTTTTGCGTGTTTTACATGAGGAAGAAAAAAAAACACGGTTAGGATTGAACGCCTTGACTCAGGACCTCCCTTCCCACACATTTTTCAGAATTCGCTTGAAAGCTGTTTGCCAAAGAACTGACGTACGCCAACATCATAACAAGAGCGTATCTCCCCAGTCGGTGATGATATATTTACACTTTATTTTTATTTTTTTACATACGAAAAAGCAATTTTCACAGAGTGAACTTCTGTTTATCGCAGAGGGTAAACTCCATACTCAACTGCAATAGGGAAATATTTGCAATATATAACATATAGCCGTATGCTTACTTGCAATAATTACTACAACGGTATGAGCTAGAGGACGAATATCAATTGGCTGTTATCAGCAAATGCCTGTTGCGGCTAACAGCAGCTTGTTAGTTGAGTTTTAATGACAAAATTTTCAATGAAAGAAGCAAGCAGGCTGAACCACCGTCCAAGTCTATCCTTGTTCACACACACGAATATTACTCAAAGGATCAAGTAAAAGTTTAAAGATTTAAAAGAACCCAATTACAGTTCAAAAAAGGACTGCCCCAATATTTGTGTCAATATGATCCAAATTTACGGATTGTTTTAAAGCAAACGGCCCCCAAAATAGGAGTCATTTTGTTGAAGATAACCTTAAAAATTGGGTTTTGTGTTAAACGAACTAGAAAGTTGAGACAAATTAAGACAAATATTGTCCCAGTCTTCTTGTACTGTGTTGGTGGTAGACCCTACAGCAGTGGTTCTCAAATGGGGGTACGTGAAGGCACCTCAGGGGGTATGAGAGGTTTTAACAGATTTTCTGTATGTATCCGAAAATCCATTTTATATATACTGTATACATATTTACAAAATGCTTTGACTGCCACAAGATAGCATCTGCATTTCATGTTAGACATTAGTAAAAGGAATATTTTTTCTTTTCAAATTGAGAACAAATTAATTGGAACGTGAAGTAACATATTGCTAAATTGTGTTACAATGACTCCTGTTGCAAAACATTGTATACTTTTCTTTTATTTTTCTAATTTTTTTACATTTTATCAACGCAGACAAGTAGAAAATGAAAGCGATAATGTTGCACGATCAATCTTCTAAAGTTCTTGACTAACATATGCCAAGATACCATTACAACATAGTTCCAAAGTATAATTAATCAGACAATTATGACAACGATGTGTTTTAGACTTTATTTTTCCATAAAGACTAAAACAGAGTTTCCAATAAAACAACCTTTGCATCCATATTTCTTGACCTTTTAGTTTGATCGTGCACCGTGGGATTTTCGTGTCAAATACGCGCCGTGGCTCTGTAAAAGGTCGGGAAACACGAAGTCATGGAATAGGGTCGATCAGTTAGTCGGGGAATTAATCATGTCGGATTCTGTCTCTGTTTTGCAACAGATTCTGATTATTGAATTGCATCTCGCAATATGGCGCCCGACTCGGCAGCAAGACGAGCCGACGATACGGTCTCAGCTCATTTGCCGTCTAAAGAAGTCGACGTGACGGGTGAACGTTACAGCATCAGTATGCTCCAAACAACACCGGCCCGGAAACCGGAGTTCCTGACTACGGGCGTTACATTTTCCATCGAATTCCGACTGCCGCATGATTACGACGCCGTCGATAACTGAACGCTGCGGTTTCAGTCCCTGGTATATTGCTTCTATTTCATTTAAATATTGATTCCTCTCAAAAGCGTTTGTGCCTGTGCAGCAACATTTGCTGCAAGCATCCCTCGCGTGCCCGACTGAATCGCCGGCGTGCGAAAACAGGACTAAATGCAGGATTAATGACACGCACCTGCGGTGTAGCAACCCACCTGTAAATGATGCATGCGCTGTTTCGACAAGTGTCACAGTTCGCCGTGTCTTGTCCCGTTCGATAAGTGAGTCTGCGGAAGAAGAAGAAAAACAACAACATTTAACGGCGTTAATAGCTCTGCCTATCGGCAACCGGCCAAATTTGTTAAGGTTGTTTCCATAATCCGGGCTGTTTATTCCCATCAGAGGAGGTTCTGATCCCGCAGTCTGCTCAGATTCCCTTAATCAAGTGTGTAGACTTGCTGATTTTACATAATTAAATTACCTGTCGTGCTCCGTGACATTGTTTGATAATGTTTGGCCTTTCCATCCCGGGCGACAGATGGCGAGTAACTCACACGCGTCACGTCTAAGGAAGACTCAGCCGTGTATCGGTCGTTATTTTCATTCAATGTTGTTTTGGGGATTTTGATTTTGCAAAGGGGGGGGGGGGGTGATTGGGGGGGAAGGGGTCTATGATAACCTCTCTCTCACGCTCATTTTCTAGAGCCGCTTATCCCCACAGGGGTCGCAGGCTTGCTGGCGCCTATCTCAGCTAGCTTCGGGCAGTAGGCAGAGGACACCCTAGACACTAGTTGCCAACCAATCACAGGACACACAGAGACAAACAACCATTCACATACCCAATCACACCTAAGGACAATTTAGTATGTCCAATTCACCTGCCATGCGTGTTTTTTGAGTGTGGGAGGAAGCTGGAGCACCCAGAGAGAACCCACATGGGCTAGGGGAGAACATGCAAACTCCACTCAGGAGTGAGGAGCCGCTTATGATAACCTAATAACCTTAAATGTGTGGCCAAAACAATTTAGCACCAATATAATAAATGAATAGCTCCTCTTTTTGCAGTGATATTGCTAAACAATTTGCAGTGATATTGCCGATCAATCTACTCCATTATAGTAAAACAGCCTAACGTTGTGTGAAGGCTGGTCAATGCTTGAAAATCAACCATATCGTGTCTACTTGATAATCTTTTGCTCTCAGACAACAACAACAAACAAGACAGTGTTGTTTCAAGTTGACCTTCCTTTTTTCTGCTGACCTCCCCCCCGCACGTAGCGCCAAGTCATACGGTCGATCATCACCACCTCAGCGGTTGACCGCTCGACCGTGATAGACGCATTAATCGCCCCTGGTTTAGATCCTTATAAACACTGCGCTTCTGTGGGAAAAACACACAATGCCATGGCAACAGTGTCTGATTGCTTTCAAAAACTTTTCATCTGAAACCTTTTGTTTTCTTTTTCGATTCAACTTTCAGTTTTGATATTACTATTTCAAAATGATGTGACTTGAACACGGTTAGAGATAAAGTCATTGTATGAATGCAATTTTGCTCCTTTGGTGCATTGAAGAATAAAAAAAAAATAACTATGGATGAAATACAGAAAAAGCTAAAAAAAAAAAAAAGGTTCTCAAGGAGATAAAATATAAAAATGATGATTAAAATTAAAAAATAAAGCCAAAATAGTGAACTTCCTGTTTGGTCTAACATATGGTAACTTTACATCCTGAATACCTTTACATCTTTACCTTAAAAGCATTTCACATCAAAGGGAAAGCATTGAAAGAAGACGCTAGGGAGCTGAAATTTCACCCAGATGGTGCCAAAATGTAAAAGTTCAACATAGCACAACCACTTAGTTATCATACCATCAAGAGTCTGCCATCCCTTGTCTAAAATACTGCAAGAATGACATGGAAAATAAAATGACCGAAAAATGGTCAAAATACACCATTGAAAACGACTGCAAAAATTCTCTAGAATGAGCAGAGCCAAAATGAGCCGTGGACCTTCTGTTAGGTAGCTCTAAAACATTTTTGCTTTCCTGGTCTTCAGGAATTAGAGTAAACTCTTGACTGCGACCTTAAAAAAATTCTATTTGGATTCCCAATTGAATATAGAAAGAGCAGATGATAAACAGATTCTCACGCATTACCGCGCACCACTTTTTAGCCGTTATTCAACCCAATTTGCTTTGGATGCAAGACAATCAGCGTGATAAATTCCAGTTCCTCTGTAGGGTAAGATCACCCCGAGGGTCCACTTACTAGCGTGTGCAAGATCTGCAAGAACAGGGAACATTACGGTCCTCCTGACAGTTGTATTGCGCCGCATTAAGCCACCTAAAACATGAGTGTATGCTTTGTGAGCTCTTTTTTTTTTTTTCTCCCATCGGAGTCACGGGGGGGAGGGGTCGTGTCTCATGCACGGCCGTAATTGCCTGCTGTCACGGCAGCCCCTCGCCCCTGACAGATGATATGCGGCGGGGGCCCAACCTCGACGAGAGGTGACCTCAACGGAGGAGCGCGAGCGGAGCCGAGTGCAGCTGCTAAAGGCGCGCAAGGTCAGAGGTTTCATCCATCCCTGCCCGCTCGGCGAAAAAAACCCCAAAAAAAACAGGGGTGACGGTAACTCACAGGGGCAACATTTGATGTATACTCCCAAGCCGCCTTGTTATCGACCGCGCGGTAATTGAAGTAGATTTGCTGCGATGATCAAAGCCGGTGAACCTAAATTTATAATTACCGCATGCAAAAATCACATTTGGACTGCGGGGTGCAATATGCTATTAAATCCGACTTGCGGCATGGAGCCGGAGAGAGAAAAGGGGGGAGAAGAAAAAGAAGCTTCTCCTCTGAAAGTCATTCTCTAAGCTGACTGCTGGCCGAATTCCAATGCTGTGTTGTTTGCCCACGTCAGCTGTCCTGGGAGATGTCCTGCCCTCTCGTCCGTTTCGCTGGCCGCGCAGGCCGCCGCGCACTACGACGAGCATTCCGCTGCGAACCTGAGTGCCTGCGGAGCTGATGTGCGAAAAGGATGGCGGTAAGTGCGAACGCATTTTGGATTTGATTACGATGATGATGCGGTGACGTGAAGTCAGGGCCTTCAAGGCCTTCGCTTCAGGTTCAAACAGCATCGCAAGCAAGACCTGCTTTTAAAAGTTCACATTAAATGTTAGCGTGGGAACAATTTGAAAGAGAATCTGTTGAGTTAGGTGAACCTTAAATTGACATGCTGGTTTTCAAATTTTAGTTTTTTTTCTTCTAGCACTGTGATTCATTCTGCATGAATCAGCAAACTTTACCCTTGTGGAGTATTTTGACCATTTGTGGGTCATTCTCTTGCATGTTATTCTTGCAGGATTTTAGCACACTCCAGATAGTGTGAGAACCAAGTGGTCGTGCTATGTTTAATTTTTAACATATTGTCATCATCTGGGTGAGATTTCAGCTGCCTGGTGTATTATTTTAATGCTTTACCTTTGATGTAAAATGCCCTTGGTGCAAAGATCAAAGGATTGGATGAAATACCGCACAAGTGTCACTGCATTTTCAAATGAAGAGCAAATGAATTGGAACACAAAAACAACTTGCATTTTCGTGTCGTAGCAGTGCTTTCAAATATATTTTTTTCGAGGATGGAGAAAACATTTCACACACTTCACACCCCTTGTGATAAATCAATAAAAAAGCCTAAAATTACCTAAAATAAAGGTCATTAAAATACCTAAAATTATATGATTTTTAACATTAGCAAAAGAAAAAGCAATACAAATCAACTTGACAAGTATTAACTTTACTTTTTACAGAGTTAATACGGGTTACAGGTTATCCTGAAACAGAAAAAAAATAACTATATGTCCATCAAAATGCCTGAAATGAAAATAATGTCAAGCCTTATTTAAGATAGAAACATATTAGAACTGAAATGTTTGATAATAAAAAAAAAATCAATAAAAATAATACATGTAAGTTGATCTGGAACATTAACACAGGAGCATCATTATTTTAATATCTTCCCCAGCATTATTGAAATAATCTTTAAGAAGCAGCTCTAATATTGAAAAATGCATGACAAATCCACGTGATTTTTATCAGATTCAATATTGTATAATCTCAACCGGAGAGATCAGTATAATAATCAGGGACACAAGGCTGTGATGAAAACACTCCTCAATAAACAATAGCACTATTTTAAATAAAAATAAAGTCAAAGATGCACAAATCGATAACATTTGACATTCTGCACTTCCAAACAAGAAGTGTAAAAGTCCAAATGAATAAATTACTATTTTTAATGGTTTTGTAATATTAGGAAGGAAAAACTCTTCAACTTAGCTATGTTATTTGAAAAAAAAGCTTGAATAAACAAACAAATAAATAAATAAATATGATTTTATGCATCCCTCCAAAACAACAACTGCCATAAACGCTTTGAAGTCCTGCCAAAATATGTTTCCAATTCCCTCGCCAACATGATTAATGCAGCAAAACTTTTTTGTATAAATTCCTTACTCCACTCCAAGATTGGATGGCTTGAAGATTCATCAAGCTTGCTTTCATAATATAACATTTGGGAAAGAGAATCATTAGTTTTGCTCCCTTCTGGAAAGATAGCACTTACAAGTCTGACCTCTAATAAGCCCTGCGCAGTGAAATGAGATAAAACTGCATTTTTAAAGTCACTTGTCATCATTTCTGTGCTAAAACTTTTGAGTTAAAGGTTACTTCTTTGCGTGTGTTGTTTTGGGACTGACTATTCACCACCCTAACCTTTCACAATGCATCTCGGGCAGTGCTTCTCAATTATATTTCGCAAAGCCCCCTAGGAAAGAGAAAACCTTTCGCACACCCCCAAAACCGTAAATTTGTATAATTTCTAACATTAACAAAAGAAAAACGCAATATAAATCAACATTCAACAACTGTTGACTACTTTTTTAAAAGTCTTTGTGCAGGTTACAGGTCAGTCTAAAACTGAAAAAAAAAGTGCATGACCAAAAAAAAAAGCCATTCCTTGTTTTATTTTTAAGCGAAAACCTTTCACGCAACCTCACTCGTCATGCCGACTATAGATTATTATCTTTTATAAACTGTATAAGTATACCTAAAACTTGATCATTTTTTACCTTAACAAACGAAAAAGAACAATATCAATCAACTTTTAACAACTGTTGACTATAGCATTTATATAGGTTACAGGTTAGTCTAAAACTGATAAAAAAAAACAAAAAAACAAGTGCATTATAATACTGTACCTGAAAAAGATGCATGTTTGTATTTTATTGCTATTATACTTCAAATGGCAAAAACAAAGCCAGGTTACAGGTTAGTCTAAAGCAGAAAAAAAATAACCAAGTGCATGAAAATGCCTGAAATATAACAAGAAAAATGATGCCAATCCTCATTTTATTTCCAAGAAAAAATCTTTCGCACACCCCCCCTTGCCAGGCCGACTATAAATATGATCATCTGGCAATATCAATCAACTTTCAACAATTAACTACTTTTTTACAGCGTTTATACAGGTTATAGGTTAGTCCAAAACGAAAAAAAAAAAAGACCAAGTGCCTCAAAATGCCTGACATATAAAAAGAAAAATGACGCCAATCCTTATTTTATTTCCAAGAAAAAATCTTTCACACACCCCCACTTGCCAGACCGACTATAAATACGATTATTATCCGGCAATATCAATCAACTTTCAACAATTGTTAACTACTTTTTTACAGCGTTTATACAGGTTATAGGTTAGTCTAAAACGCCAAAAAAAAAAGACCAAGTGCCTCAAAATGCCTGACATATAAAAAGAAAAATGACGCCAATCCTTATTTTATTTCCAAGAAAAAATCTTTCACACACCCCCACTTGCCGGGCTGACTATAAATACGATTATTATCTGAAAATATCAATCAACTTTCAACAATTGTTAACTACTTTTTTACAGTGTTTAAACAGGTTATAGGTTAGTCTAAAACGAAAAAAAAAAGACCAAGTGCCTCAAAATGCCTGAAATATAAAAAGAAAAATCACGCCAATCCTTATTTTATTTTCAAGAAAAAAATCTTTCACACACCCCCACTTGCCGGGCTGACTATAAATACGATTATTATCTGACAATATCAATCAACTTTCAACAAATGTTAACTACTTTTTTACAGCGTTTAAACAGGTTATAGGTTAGTCTAAAATGAAAAAAAAAAAGACAAGTGCCTCAAAATGCCTGACATATAAAAAGAAAAATGATGCCAATCCTTATTTTATTTTCAAGAAAAAAATCTTTCACACACCCCACTTGCCGGGCCAACTATAAATACGATTATTATCTGACAATATCAATCAACTTTCAACAATTGTTAACTACTTTTTTACAGCGTTTATACAGGTTATAGGTTAGTCTAAAACAAACAAACAAAAAAAAGACCAAGTGCCTCAAAATGCCTGACATATAAAAAGAAAAATGATGTCAATCCTTATATATTTCCAAGAAAAAAATCTTTCACACACCCCCACTTGCCGGGCCGACTATAAATATGATCATCTGGCAATATCAATCAACTTTCAACAATTAACTACTTTTTTACAGCGTTTAAACAGGTTATAGGTTAGTCTAAAACGGAAAAAAAAAAGACAAGTGCCTCAAAATGCCCGAAAAAAAATTACCCCCAAAAAAGCCTTTTCCCTGGGGCTATTTCTGCTTCCCCCCACTATTTGAGAAGCACTGATCTCGGGTAAAAAGACTGCCTCAAAAGATATCACACCATCTTTTTGTTTTGTTCTTTTAAGTCGGAGAGGCGTGTGAAAAGCAAGAAGACTCGGTGTCCCGCGATCTCACCTCTATCTAATAACTCGGATGCGGGAGCTTGGTGGAGGCGCTACAGCAAACTCAAGTGTGTAGAGATGAGATGAAAGGCACGGTGTTATGAGGCTGCACTAATTGGGCCTTTAAAAGCAAAAGAAAAGGCGAACGAGAGGACCTGCTTGGACACTGAATATGAATTAGGCTTAAATACAATTTACCTCTTGTTGTCGGAAGTTTTAGGGAAGGGCCGTAATGATTCTTGGATTTACTCTTGCGGTAATGCGTGTAGGTACAGAGCTGGATGATGTAGCCAAATATTAAAATCCAGATTTCTGCATTCTGGATGATTACCATTTTAATTGATGTTATAAACCCAAAAGCAGCCATCCATCCTTCTGCCATTTATGCAAAATTCCAGGATTTAGCTCATTTTCAAATTGCCTTTTTTTTTAATGATGGATTTATCAAATCAATTAGATTTTTTGCCCTTTTTTTGATATGGAATAATAATTTTTGGCTGGTAAATAAGTTTGAACATATTAGCAAGTACATCCAAACTTGTAGGCGTAAAAAAATGGAGTATTGAATTGCATGTGCGAAAAAAAATGCTATTATCTTAGCATTCAGGTTAAAATCAATCGAATTATAAAAATCAATCCATTATAAAAATAATTGACAACTATTTTATAAACAAGTAAACGTTTAAAGCCATTGCTTAATTTAGATCCTCAAATTTCAGCCCCTTAACAGTTATTACTTTGATTTGTGTATTCCTTTGTGAAAGTTGTTTATCTGCTGTGTTTAATCAAAGTAAGAAATTTCATTCGGGAAAACGATGACTCAATCGGTGACTGAATCAGATTCTGGTGAGTACAACGTCAAACTGCCTTTTTTGTTGTTTTTATTACTAAACAAAACAAACTAAACCAACGGCATTAGGGAAATAACCTAAATGGAAATAAATCATTTGGTGATAAACTTTAATGTAAAATAAAATGAATCCGATTATTCGATTAATCAATGCAATAGTCGACCGATTAATCAATTCTAAAAATATTCGAATACCCATTTGTTTAAAAAAAAAAAGTTAGTAAACATTCACCTATCCCATTGTATCATGGGGGAAAATGCTATGTTTTTAACATTTAAGATACAACTTTGTTTTAAAAAAAAAAATAAGCGCGAATACATTACGCAATAGCTCACTTCCATATATAGCTGGTACACTCCATTAAAGCTCTCAGGTTTTTCTTGATGTTTCCACAGAACAAGAGACGCTGGCTGCTTGTCAAGGCAACGCGTTACATACTTTTTTCCACTTTTACTTGCTGATGTGAATGGCCTCTAATGGATGTGAGACATCATCCAATTACCTTCCAACATCCCCAGTCTTGAATGTGGAAAAAAAAAAAAAAAAAAAGAGCCATCTGGCATGTCACTTTAGTCACTATATTTCACCCCTTTAACACACAACATTGGAAAAGTCATTGTTATTCCCTTCAACCCAAGTCGGCTACTTGTTCATTGCCTAGTGTAAATTGCCAATATCAGGCGGGATCCCGTAGCTCAAGGAAATAGAAAAGGCAGAACTCAGTAGGATTCCATAATCATAAGAAAACACACCGTGGGCATTTGTACAGCGGATCAAAAGCCTACTCGAAGCCTTTTTTTTTGGTGTTTTGGATCAACGGATCAAAATATAATACCTTATCAATGCTATGGTAAAACCAGTGATGTCGGTAAGTATCACATAGAACAGAAATTTACATTTTCCAGATGGATATAGAGAAAATTTTTGGAAGAAAATATTCATGTACCTTGCGGATTCTGTGCCATCGACGATGTGATGTCAAGAATTTACAGCCGCTGACTCATCAAATGAGGAGTAAACTTGTTGAAAAATGTTACTAATGCACAAACACCAGTAGATGGCATCAATGCCCCCATTTTAGTTATGTTGAGTCATGAAAATGTGAAAGTGTTCAAAAATGGCTGCAAGTGACTTACAAAAATCAAAAACAAAAATACAGATCTATGCACGTCAAAGCTTAAACAGAACAACGCACAAAACAAACTGTATGAGTTCCCCAAATTTTTTATGATGTATAAAAATGCAAATTTTGTCATGATAATAACGTGGGTGTAATGTAACTAAAAGTAACTTGAAGTCTAACAGTTATACTCGGAAAAGCTAAGGGTGAGCAATTTACAATTTTTTGCTGATCATTTGTCATTCGTCGGTGACCTGGGAAATCTTTCGTCATAGTTCGTCCGCCATTTTTTTTCTCAAGTTGAATCGAACTATAATCATCAGCCCATCGGTCCGTCGTTAAATATTTACGCATTTGATTTTTATTTTAGAGTGGGGGCATATTTATACATTCTTGCTGGTCCGTCATTTGTCGGTGTTCTGGTCCCATTTCCCCCATCGTTTGTCCGCCGTTTTTTCAAGACGAACTAAACTGTAATCGTCATACCGTCGGCTCGACATTTTATTTACCCGCACTTCCGCCACCATTTTACCACTAACAGATGTGAGCTTACAAATTAAGTTGGAAAAGGAACATCCATCAGCGATGGCTTGAGTAGCGAACACAAATTTACTTAACGCAGGAAAACCCAATTTTTTGCCATGCGTAGTTGGTCGAGTTTTTAGGTTGCTCATCAGTCATCGCCAAAACGGGTCAAAGACGGACCGACGGACAATCTCGGGTAAATACAGGTAAGCGGTAAATGAAGCGAGCTACTGTTTAATTGAAGTAATCAGTAAAAGTCATAACCGAGATAAGTTTTTCAGCGTAACTACAGCAAGGCCGTTCAAAACAAACGAAAACAAACTTCACTCACCCTTCTCGCTGCGCTTCACCTTTCTCCAACTCCTGAATTACTCCAAGCAGGACCTTGATGGTCTCCTGGCTGGAGTTGATGAGCGTCTCCATGGCCTGCAGCTGCGCTTTGATATCCTTGTCGTCAGTTAAGGGAATTATCTGCTGACCGCCGCCCAAGCCGGCGGCTCCAGTATTCCTCGGGGTAAAGCCCTCGTCCGTCCCCGGCGTCTGCTGCAGTTTGGAGGCCGCCGAGGCGTGCCTCGTCCGACACGGTCCTTGCGACTGCGCCGAACATTTAGCGCTGTGAGGGAGCGTCTGTGACTGCTGCTCGCTTAGCTGCGCTCCTTTCTTTCTTTTACAAGCCTTGGAGGGGCTTCCTAAAGACTCCACCTGGGTCAAGGAATTCCACGCAACCGGGCCTCGGCCCTTTGCGAACTCAGAAGTAGCCAGCTGACGCTTGGAGGACGCGCCGGCCTCAGTTTCTTCTCGGGGTAATCCTTTGTGTTTGGTCCTCGTCCCGCAATCCTGCTGCTCCGGTTCGCTTTTGGAGGACGGGTTGCTGAGATGGGACTCTTGCGAGAAATGCGAGTCCGTGCAAGAAGGTCCGTCCACACAGTTGGCGTCGCAGATCAAGTCCTCGGTATCGCTGCTGTCATCGGTGTGATGAAGCAAAGCTTTGGTCTGCCCCACGATCTTCCCCTTGCACTGCGATGACACCCCGATGGGTTGGCCGTCCTCTCCGACCGCTTTGATATCGCTCAAAAATCCGTTGTTTTGTCCTCGGTAATCTTCCACTAACGCGGCGTGTTTAAACGTGTGTCCCTTTTTCCTCTCGAAGGGAAACGTCTTGTATCGTTTGGTCAGGTCCGGTGAGGTCTGCACCCCGGTGCTCCTGGTCACATTTGGGATGGATCTTCTGGCCGGCATGGTCATGTATTGTCGGTGCGTCACTTTACAGGAAATGGATCTGGTGTGTTTTCCTCGACACTCCTTCTGCGCTTCGCAGATATCCTTGAATCGCACCTGCAAGGCTTTGTTTTTCTTCTTCACCTGCTGCGAGTCGAGGTTGAGCACGAGGCCCGCGTCGGAATCGGAGTCATCGGAGTCTGACGCAACCATGCATTTGCCGTCCTCTTTACTCACCATATTTCCTAGGTACGGAAGACATAAAATATGAGTGTATTTCAGGATTAGGGTGCGGTAAAATATTTTGATATGGCGTCGCAGATGCTGTCGAGGCACAACCGAGTTGAGGAATTTAAATAGCGGCATACAGAGCAGTAACAGACAGCCATCAATAATAAAAATACGAAATGATAAAAGCGAGTCGGGCGGGTGCGGATGCACAATGAATGCAAATGCACGTGAAAGCACTTGATGGCAATTAGCGACAAATGTCAAAAAGAATCAAAACGGCACTTTATTTAACATGCGCTCACCAGTTTGTCGATGGGGACAGAATGAATGCGGCTTTGCTAAAAAAATTCTCCCTGCATGAGAACTCTGTATAAATTTTGAATTTAATCCATCTGATACAGGGTTAGAATTCAGAAGGGTTCAGAATTTTTTCACTATCATGCTGCTCCATCTTTTCGCAAACCCCTGGTAAATAACCGTACCTAACCTACCATGCGCACGTTTAATCTACAAGGTGTTTGAACGTACTCGTAAGCTAAATGCTAAAAACAGTATACTACGCTTGTCAACATTATTATGGTAACAAAACTCATGTCTTCAGCTTTTACCCTACGAGTACGTACAGACGCGTTGCAAGTACGTTCGAACGTATTGACAAGTAGAGTTTGCCATTCAAAATTGTTAACTCCAATTCGGTAGTTGAATACTTCGGTATAACCTTTTTTATAGAGTACTTCTTGCGACATACAAGTTCTGTACATGGAGGAAAATTAAAATCATACAATGAACATCTTAGCTGAAAACACTTCTTAGAACTGGACTAACGTTCTGAACGGGATGTAATCAATAAAAGAAGAATAGCTCCCGAGATTAAAAAAAATCTACTGCAAACACGTCGGAAAATACGAGTTTACCATTTTACAACGTCGGGCTGCTAATTTAATGGCAAATACGCCAGTGTTTAGCTCACACATTTGTAAATCTAACTCGCGTCACTAGCTATAAACCTCAGCACATGTCACTGGTGCATTACCGCTATCGACGGGACTGAGTGGATATTACAGACCGTAACGTATGACTATTCAAATGTGCATTTTTTAAATATACCCACAGAAGAATTTTACAAACGGAATAGCTGCTTTGCACTGGTTGTTTCTCTTACATACAGTATTAGTAGCCGCTAAGCTGCGAGCGTGAAATCTCACACTATCTGGCATTGATCTTGGCGGCGGTCTGAGCTCTCCGAGTGCTCTGATTGTTAACGTTCACGTGGTCCCCGTGCGCTTTGCTGCAAAGCACTTTTATTGCTCTCCACTAGACCTGCATGGGATCCCCCCCCCTTCCCATATAAATGCGGTACTGCCGCAATGATAAAACACAAGGCCTCATATTTCTATTTAGTGGGTGTTTAGGGCTCAGTTAGTATAGGGTGGCGTCCTCTTATGTTACGCGTTAACGTTTGTCCGTATATTCGACTGCGAGGGAAACACTCCAACTAATGTTTTTCTGCGACAGATGGAGTTAATGTTATTTATATCATATCTGTGATGTGCTTCTATTATCTGCTGTACGCCACAGTAACCATAAGTCTGCTAGCAGTATTAGGCGCCGTTTTACGGTCGCTATTATACATCGCTGCATTTTTGCTAATGCGGGTCACTTTTTTTTTTTTTCCCAGCACGCACTTGTATTGAATGATGGCTACAGGCGATGTACGCCTTAGCAAAAATAATATGGCAATAGGAGTGGAAAGGCAGACATCTATGTGCTGGCACGCCAGTGTCCACCTGTAGGCTACGGAGTTCCCCAGGGTGACATTACTGTCATCATGCAGTCACGCTGTCTCGGCGGTATTGAGCAAAATGATCGACTGCCGCGCCAAATATAAACCGGGCAAATCTGTCCGATCTGACCTTAAACTTGAAAAGGCTACAGAGCACATCCCGATCCTTTTTAATGCGGTCCAAGTAAATCATTTTATGCATGACTCGAAAGTAAACGAGCGCACGCCGTGACGGAATTTGGGCAAATAGAATCAGAACCCGTTCGGGCATGGATTTATTGCCGTCATGTAAATACGAGGGATGTTTGTGCTTGGATGTGTGGTTGTTAGCAAATCGTAATGAAACGGCCTTTGGAAATACTCCAGTTGAGTCTTTGTTTTTATATGTAATGAAGCTTAACATGCTTTGATCAAATTGACATTTGGATTCCGACGCAGTTGCTTGTTTACGGTCGTCACGCCCGCGTCGTTGGATTCGTTACGCTGTGATTTAGGAGCCTTCTCGTCAAATGTGCCGTAATGCGTAGAGAACTTCAAGGGGATTGCGTTACGCACCGGAAGCAACTTGTTGAAATGAAACCACCTGTACAATGCGTGTGAGTGAGTGAGTGAGTGAGTGAGTGAGTGAGTGAGTGAGTGAGTGAGTGAGTACATGAAATGAAGAGAGTGAGTGAGCAAGTGAATTGGAGTGAGTGAGTGAGTGAGTGAGTGAGTGAGTGAGTGAGTGAGTGAGTGAGTGAGTGAGTGAGAGTGAGTGAGTACATGAAATGAAGAGAGTGACTGAGCAAGTGAATTGGAGTGAGTGAGTGAGTGAGTTTATGAAATTAAGCGAGTGATTGAGAGCATGAAATGAAGTGAGTGAATGAGGGAGTGAGTGATTGAGGACGTGAATTTCAGTGAGTGAGTGAATGAGTACATGAAATGAAGAGAGTGAGCAAGTGAATTGGAGTGAGTGAGTACATTAAATTAAGTGAGTGATTGAGTGCATGAAATGAAGTGAGTGAATGAGGGAGTGAGTGATTGAGGACGTGAATTTCAGTGAGTGAGTGAGTGAGTACATGAAATGAAGAGAGTGAGTACATGAAATCAAGTGAGTGATTGAGTGCATGAAATGAAGTGAGTGAATGAGGGAGTGAGTGATTGAGGACGTGAATTTCAGTGAGTGAGTGAGTACATGAAATGAAGAGAGTGATTGAGTGCATGAAATCAAGTGAGTGAATGGTTGAGTGAGTGATTGAGTGAGTGAGTGAACTGAAATGGGTGAGTGAATAAGTGAGTAAAATGAAGTGAGTGTGAATGAAATGAAGTGAGTGAGTGAGTGAGTGAGTGAGTGAGTGAGTGAGTGAGTGAGTGAGTGAGTGAGTGAGTGAGTGAGTGAGTGAGTGAGTGAGTGAGTGGTCTCTAGGTCTAGTTTTCCTCGTATACTGTTTGAAGTCTAGTGTCCCAGGTCTAGTTTCTAGTCTTACTTTTACTGGTCTACTGTTAGTTTAGTTTTTGAGGTCTAGTCTTCCAGGTCCAGTTTACCAGGTCTACTGTTCCTGATCCAGTTTTCCCGGTCTAGTCCTCCAAGCCCAGTTTTCCAGGGCTGGATTTGCAAGGCTGAAGTTCCAAGTCTCGTTTTCGAGGACTAGTCCAGGTTTGGTTTTTCATTCGTAGCTTTTCTTCGATGTTCAATAGGAAGACATTTTGTAAAACCTTTGCAAATGTAAATCATTAAAAAGAGTTCACTTATTATTCACTTATTATTCCGATTCAGTGCGGGACATCAGCTAAAACTTGTAAAAGCGGCGTCACCATGTTTGTTTTGAACTCTGGGCTCCACTAATTGACCCCAGTCTTCAGACCTCAGACTGAATTTCTATTCCCTGAGCTTTTCTTTTAATATATTCAGGCCCTAAACCATTAAGCAATTTATAGACCAGTAGCAGAATTGTAAAATCTATTCTACAGTTGACTGGAAGCCAGTATAAAAGAGAAAATCCGATTATCTTTTACACACTGACAGAAGGCTAACGGCTCCAAAAAAATGGTCTATCTGAGACATTTCCCTGCTGTGCATATGCAGATAGAATAGCTAAAAAGACCCCCGTTGATGTTTGAGTTTATCTGAGTGTATTTGTGCCCCGTTGTCACCCTTGTAAATAAGAGCACTTTCATCTTAAGTGTGAGTCCTCAGGACCCGTGCCACGTATTTCACCTTGCAGACTGTCCACTGTGACCTAACCTCGATTCAAACTGCAGAGGACATGGAATATATTTAGAGGCAACTGCGTTTCATCTTGCGGACCCTAAGTCGCCGCCCGATGAGGATAATACCGCAGCGTTTTTTTGCACATCCTCATTATGCACAAACAATACACTTGTCCGTCTCGTGTATTTACGCAAAGTCGTTTTGAGGACAAGAGCAGATGTTTTTTGTTTGTTTTTCAGGGGGGGCAGTTGGTTTTTGTTGAAAAGCAGTGCCTGACATGCACTTTGATTTTAGAATAGGTTGCTTGTCAGGAGCAATTGTGGGAATTTTTGGACTGAAGACAATGGTTCTCCACCTCCGTTTTATTTACCACTCTTCTGCCGGAGAATTGCCTCACTCGCGACAAAATGCTTCTGTATAAAATTTTGAATAAAAGCATTCGACGTTTTGCAAAGGAGTTATTATAACAGAATTCAGGAAAACCATGCTTCATGTTTCAATGAATTTACTCTTAATTTGAAAAAAATCCAAGAAATTTGCATCGCCCACAATATGCATTCGTATAAGACTTTACAAAATAAACGCAATGTTTTGCAAAAGAATCACGACACTATAATTTGGCAAAGTGCTGCTTCAAGTTCCAGTTTTTTGCTCTTAAATTGAAAAGAAAACAAATGCTAGAAAATGGTGTCACTTATTACAATGTGCATTAGCTTTAAAAAAACATATGTTTTGAAAAGGAGTCACTACAACAATTTAGCAACACGTTGCATCATGTTCCAGTTAATTTGCTCTCAGCATGAAAATAAAATGTACTGTTCCCATTACTACTGTCTAACATGAAATGCAGAAAAAGACTTCTGTATGCATAATTTGGATTTTGTGACACATTCAGAAACCCTGTTAAAACTTCACATACGCCCTGAAGTGCCTTCACGTACCTCCTTGGGTATGTGTACCCCCATTTGAGAACCACGGCTGTAGCATCTCGTGCATGAACTCAATTCCTCGTGGGAGTCTGCAGTTTTATTACCCAAAAAATGCCAATCTCCCACTACTTAAGAGGTAATCACGTTGGCACAATGTTCGCTGTGAGCGCAAAAAGTGTCTCATGTAGCCATAAAAACCATGTAAAGCAGCCAAGTGGTAATCACACAAAAGGAGCAGAAAAAAAAAAATCTCTTCTTAACATGCTTAAATGATGGATACATCCTCCACGCTTGGACTAGAATCTCTTTTCTCCTCCTTTTCCACATCTTGCTCCTCCTCCCAGGGCAAGCTATATCTCCGCTAATGACCCGAGGTCCTTCCCTGATTTGGCCCCGGCTATCCAAAGGATTATGAATAATGCATTGACTCCAAAATTGCAAAAGTAATCCTCTGAAATCTCCTTATGTGCGCTGGCAGCCCGTGTTGTCTGTTGCCATTGCCCCTCGTTCCTTCACGCTAAAATGCACGGGGGTTCAAAATACGCACCTTGGGCTACGGCGCAGTGATTGATTTATGACGACCACCATGTTGTATAAACTCTGAAAGGAATGCCGGTGGGGTGCGTTTCTATTTTCTATGCAATAGGAGTTGCAAAACTTGCTGACTCACCATTTAAGCCGGCCACGGAAAGAAAGAGGAGGCTTAGCTCGGATCGCCTTGCGTACTCGGCGGCCTATATGGATATTTATATAGGATAACCTGGTCTAGCCTCATCTCATTAATGTTGAAGTAATGCTATTACAGCATTTCGTCCTGTCACGGTCATCAGCGGATACGCTGGGATGTGCTGTATTCATGATCTGGCAGGTTGTGCTTAACACGCTCGCCACACCGCCGTTTGTTGCAGCGTGCATTGTGCGCTGCATGCAGCGGAGTCATTGTGCATGCAGAGGGTTTTCTTGCATACATTTCAGTGTGACATTGCACCAACCACGGCTTCACAAGTGCACCGTAAAGGACGAGCTGCCTTGTGAATACCTTGTGTCGGTATATAGGCGTGCACACGCGCGTGAAATCTATAATAATACAGTATTATTACACTGTGGTGATTAAATGATTATCGGATTAATAAGAATCATTTTTGATCAGCAATTTATTGTTTTGAGACTTGGTTTATGTTAAAATTGCCTGGTAATTTTTCCATCTGGACGCTTGGCTTTTGTCGTCCTTCATGAAAGCAAGAATGTTTGTGTTGAATCAAAAGGAAATATTTGGTTTTACCTAGGGAAAAACTATCAAGAATTTTGCATTTTTTCCCTATTTCCCACAAACCAAACCAGTAACAATCTTAATTGAGAAAATTTTGCATTTTCAGCACTGCCAATTTGATAAAAATCTTACTTTTGAAGAAATAAGTAGAAATGAAAGCAATTTTGTTTCTCATTCATGAGTTGACAAACTAATCAATACCTTTATCAATGTCTAAAATCATCATTAGTGGCAGCACTTTTACAGATTGTGTACATTAAATATTCATATGTACAATGGAACAGTCAAATTGTAATGCCATAAAGCTCATCAAATAAGTTGATGTCGACGTTGGTAAACATGAAATTTTTCAACGTTTACAAAAACAAAAAACCCTTTTAAAACAGTGTTGTGCCGATATTGTCTGATTTATTAGGTTTTGGAACTACAGTACATTTGTTGAGCATATTTTATTCTGCAACTTTCGAAAAGAATGTGCAACATCGTCCACTGTATTTCTGACTTGTCTCTTGGAGATTTGCATCAATAATAGCAATGTAGAGCTGTATAAAATTTAAAATAGAATGATGCTCCATGGTATATCAGTTAACAGAAATGTTAACATTTCACTTATGTTTGTTATCAAAGATTCAAAGTGTTCCCAGTGTGAGCAGAATCGTAAAAATTGAACTTGAAACTGATTTATTATCGGACATCAGGTTCCTAAAAATACGGAGGCCACTTTTTTTTTTTTTTTTTTTTATCAAAATGCCAAATTTTGGCGCCGATATTCATCCCGGCTGATAATGGTTTATTCCTACTTTACTCAGAAGTGCACTTGGTGCGAAAGCTGAGCCAATCAAGGTGAACACAAAGCTGTTAATTCCATTTTATGGACAATAGGCCTATCCACATGAAATCCTTATCTCCAAGAAATCCTTATCTCCAAAATCATTACGACTGTTCAACAATTAGCATTACATTGTGAAAGCAAATCATTTTCAACACTTTACCTTTATCAGTAATATGGAAAGTGGACATGTGGATGATAGATATATAAAAAAAATATATATTAAATTCACAATTATGTGAAGGATAAGGTTTTGGCCAGCAATACTATAGTTTCATTGAAGACTTTAGACAGATACCAGTAATCGGTAGCGATAGCATAGTTTGTCTTTCGATCGATGATGTCTTTTATTGGATTTGCAAAATAAAACATCACAGGCAGCATAATGTCATTCTGTGCCATCGTTAATAAGGCAAAGCATATACACTGACCTTTTCCCCAATTTTTTCCATTTATTATTTTTTTTTTTTCGGGGGGGGGGGTATTACGTTAGACCCTATTTGCATTCAAGCAAGTTTGCAAGTCAAAAATGTTTTTTACACCTTGGCAGCTTCTGTGGACTTTCACTTATCGATCAGCTGTATTGATCAGGTTGGTGTGAACTAAAGACTTTGTAATTTGTGTGACAACAAGGAGCACCGAGCGAAGAATGGAAGATGTACAGTAGAGTCCTACGTTAGCTTCTTGCTCTAGCCGTCGACTGGCTAGCTGCCATTTGCTTTCCGCTGGTGCTCAAAAGCTCGAATTTTATGTTTGTGTTGTATTACATTAGACAATTAAACTATGTTAATTGGAGCTTATTACACCTTATCAATTATCGTTGAGAGTGTGTTTAAAGTGTTTTATTGTTTCTAACGTATTCATTTTAAAATGGCCAATGCCTACTTATGTTTGAATGACACTTAATAATGTTAAAATGCTCCAACATCGCCTCTCCAGTAAATAAAGATTTTATGATGGCGGCAGTTGGGACTCTGTAATGATTTATTCCAAATAAGATTTCATTAGGAAATTCCATTTTCAACCAGGGCGTCAACCAGTGTCACAAAACGGATCGCGTTTGACTCCGAGATGGTAGTCAAGTCTCAAGTCTCTGAACCAAAGGTCCGAGTCTTTCGGTGCCAAGTCACGTTCGCCATTTTGTCGCGACAAGCGAAACACCTGGTGAGTTTTTGTGACATCTGGCGGCATTTTGGCAACCTCTGGCGACCTTGAATGAAGCCTGCGGAATCCTTCGAGGACGCTCGCCAGTGTTCGTGTTTCATTGGGATAGGGGCCAAGGGGAAAATGTACATTTTGACTTGTCCTTTTTTAACCTATCCTCCCGGTTCAGTTCAACTGTTGGCTTGGTCAGAAGTCGTTCTGCGAGGAGGACGTTGCACATGAGCACAAGCGCTTAGTGCTTAGAGGCAAAAATCAATTAAATGGAAACATCTACAAGTTGAAATTGCCCTTGATCAAAGTTGCAAATATATCAATTTTCTTAGCCTCTTGTCCTCACGTGGTCGTGGGCGTGCTGGATCCCATCCCAGTTATCTCTGGGCAGCAGGCGGGTGACACCCAGAACTTGTTGCCGGACAAATGCAGGAGGGACATAGACGAACATCCGTTCACACTTACAATCACACCTAAGGGCAATTGGGAGTGTCCAATATACCAAACAGGTATGTTATTTGGGGAGGAAACCACAGAAAGCCCACTTAGGCACGGGGAGAACAGGCAAACTCCACCCAGGAAGGCCGGAGCCAGAATCAAACCCGCGACCACTGAAGTGTGCGGGAACAATTCTTCCACCATTCGGCCCTGCAAAAATGTCCCTTTTCTTTTAGTTTTAAATGGCGTGAGAGAGACGAACGTGACGCTCACAATTTTCAAAGCAAGAGTCTCGAGTCTTGAGTGGAAATCAGCTCTCAAAAAAAAATAAATACTCAAGACTGAACCTCCAAGTGATAAGTCTCCATCTACGATTTGACCGGTGTGAAAGTTTGCGCTCCCACATTGTTTCATCAAAGCCTTTGGCTGCAGTCAGCTCCTGGAATCCACAGCATCCTTTGTAAAATTAAAGTCGGGCAGGACGAGTTCGAGAGAAACATTTGGGGATTAAACCCAATTTCGTGGATGTCTTTTAATGTTTGAAGTGTCTTTCACACCCACACAGTGCATCACCCTGATGAATCGGGCGAGTATTAAGGGGTTGGGCTATCAGCGCAGCACCTGATGATGGAGTGCCATTCGTATCTGGATTTATGTAACAAGTGAAAAAGAAACTGCTGAGGTAGGCGAGTGCGTTTGGCACCTCAAAGCGTTTGCCCTCAGTGATTCCCATCAGTCCAGGTAAGCTATGACGCGCCGAAACAAGGGACGCGAGACGACGAGCGAAAGTGCGGCTTTCTCCGTGATGCGGTACCTTCGAGCTTCCCGGATCGCGCCCGATCGCTCGGAATATTCCCAAAACCGGCACGCTCGTGTCCGCCTTGAGGACCGCATCACTCATTTCATAAAAACGTGTCACGAAGCTCGTAAAAGCCGATTTCTTCCCTCGTGAAGGACGGGCATTCCTACGGTTCGTTATTAGACGCCGCTAATGAACCCTCATCCATATTTCTGTCCTCCCACAGGTACGCGATACTTGATGATTACGTGCAATTAAATGCCGTATGTATCTCAACTACATGTCATTAGAAGGGAGAGGACATTTGCGGGAAGAGAGATGCCCCCTCCCGAATGTATCTCACGCACGCAGGCGGAGACCACACATTCACATGCAACACTAGTAGACCGTATTTTATGATAATTCATGCTCAGTTATGACATCCACATAAGTTCTTCCCGGGCGTCCGCTCTGATTGATGCGCAGCTGGCAGCGGATTTACAACTCTTACCTTGAGACACAGATCAGAGGTGCAAAGGACAAGCGAGCGCCTCTCCCCCGTGTACCAAGTGTCCATCCGTGCGTTCGTCGGGCGCCGCGCTTGTGTCCAGTCGGAGGGGCAGCCGGTGCGGTGACAGCTGGAATAGTTGTGGCAGAAATTTCAGCTCATCAATCAGACGGCGAATCATCTCCCATATCTCTTTGACTTTCTCCTGCTGACACTCTTGCACTCACCGGTTACGGGCGCTCACAGCGGAGATCTCCATCTCGCGGTGCTGCCGCCGCCGCTGCTGCAATCCCTGTGCATTCATGATTGAGTGTGAGTGTGTGTGTGCGAGGGAGGAAGGTAGGGAGAGGGTGGGCTGGCGGGTGGGGAGGGGGAGGAGGAGGAGGAGAGGAAGGGGACGGCACCCAAGCCGCCGGGGAGAGTCCGGTCGGCGGTCCGCATGGCTAGCGAAGACCCCCTTAACTTGTCCTCCACAGGCTGGATGTTTTGACACTGAGCTGTTATGTAATCCGAACGGGGCTTTGGAAGGCGGCGGGGGAGGGGAGGGGGGCGGTTTTTGGGAAGGAGGGGTGCGGGTTGCAAAAACGATAATGCATTGTGCTTTTAATTGGATGTCTACCGCTCAGCCACTTCTCCGCCACCTCCGCCCGTCTATACATCTGACACATTGTTTACGAGAGGTATTGAAGGGGGCTGACTGGAGCCGGGGTGCCGTACCGAGCTGGGGCCGGGGCGGCGGGGTTCGGGGGGGGGCTGGGTCACGAAAGAGGAGATCCAGCGCAGCGGCAGTCTTAATGAGACTCTGAGACGAGTGGGAGAATTAAATAATGTGAGAAAGTAATAGAGACAGTGAGTCAAGGCGAGAGAGGAATGTACTCGTGCTCTGCTAGCTGGCTGATATTGATTAGGCAGCCACCTGATATTTATTAGGCAGCCGCTAAATTCATTCCCTCTCTTTGCGGCCTAATGACGTCTACGATCCTGTCAATAAAGGCAACGGATAAACTCATTTAAGGACTTAGTCCGCGTCGGTTCTAAATATGTAAGATGCAACTTTTTTCAATGATTTACCCCCTGCAAACATTTGTTCAGTCAAGTAAGTGGCCCAATGTATTTTTTTGATGAAAAACATTTTTGCAACTTTAATTTCGCGATTGCATTTAGACTGGTATTGAGAAGTATTTTACTCGGCAATTTCAGAAGATAGGAGGGACAAACCGATTATTAGCCTAGCTGATTATCTGCATTTTGAGAAATATCAGCATTGGCCTTTGTTTCTGTTTAAAATGAGAAAGAAACTTGCATAAACTTTAACATTTCACTTGATTTTAAATGTTGAAAAACTTTTATTTACTGCAGAAAGCAAGGGAGAAATTCGCCACATAGGTTTTGATTTAACCTTTTTAAGACATGCGGATGATGCTGGGAGATTTTTGAACACGTTATTAGCAATTCAAAACAAACACATCCGAGGTAAAAAATACGCTTATTTTCCAATCTGAAAAGTTGATCAATAACATTATGCTTTGAGACTTTAAAATTTGATTAAACTTTTTCCCCTTACCTGAAAATTATTATCAGAGCAAGGAATGACCAAAAAAATCTGGAAAAAAAACTGTGACACCTCTTCTACCAAATCAAAGCCCTAAGGTAAGCAAAGCTGCACTAATCGAGCTGATGCACACTTAAGTGAATGGTGACAAAATGTTTAATATAATAGTTTTGTGGTATGATCATGGGCCACATTGTACACAGCGTGTACAGTATGAAGTGCTGCCTCCGCAAATAAAATTCTTTAATTGTCTTCCTGGGAACTTGCTTTCTCTCCTCAATTAGGGCTTTGCTTCTGTAAGTAGAAACCGCTCTCGTTGCGAGGCTCAGACTACGCCCCCGGTCGTCATGGTAATGGAAGCCAGGCTTGCTGCTTGTATGAACTCTTAAAACGGGCTGGGTTTATTTAATAACGTGAGCTGCAATTCTTGATTTACGGCCTTAATTTTCGGCAAAAGCATTTTACAGACATGCCATAAAAACAGCTGGAAAACAGTTTTCGTTGTGGACGAATTTCGGCTGACTAAAATCATTCGCGCAAACCATCGTCACCAAAAGATAATTAATTGGCTAACGCGAGCGGCTAGCCGCTTTTACACACCCTGATTTCTTACTTTAATTAGGTTGCCCAACAATTTAGATCATATCAGAACCGTAACCACGTCTGGATGGAAGGAATGACAAAAGCGTGAAGTTGAACATACAGTTTGCTGTCTCGTTAGTGTTTTACACGCTTGCTAGCTACGTGTAGCTGTGTAAAAGCACTCACACCAATTTACAGCTTCATGGGATTCTGTGTAAAAGGCAATACGACTTTGCCATTAGTTGTACACTTCTCGAGGTGGTATTCGAACTGTAAACCTCGATTTTTATTGCCTTCCTAATCTACTGTGGAACTTCTTCTACAAGTGTTGAAAAATGGCTCCGATGCGAAGGCTTTCTGGGATGTTTTCGGAATGTAGCTCAAGCTATAAACTCAGACTTGATGGTTAATTCTTTTAGTCCTTTTATAAAAAAAAAAGAAGCAAAATGGAGTGAAGGGTGTGTGATATTAACAATGAAAACGGAAGTCATGAAAGCTGCTTTCGTGCATGTGAGACTTTCCGAGTGAGTTTTCATTGACGAGGTCAGGCAAGGGTAGCATTGGTCATTGCAGTGATCTGCTGACTCTTGTCTTATTGATTTACTTGTCCGTCCGCTACGGGCTGGCATGTTCTTAAACCTGACGACAAGCTTCTGGGCCCAAGACGCCCCACGCATGCTGATAGCAAAGCCGCGACTGCTCTCTTCTTTATTCTTGTCTCTAAATCCATCCATCTTCTATACTGCTTGCCAGTGGCGGGCTATGCATCTACTGGATCGGACTTCAGAGAGAATTCAAAAAACATTAGCCATGTTGGAAGAAAATTGCTTAAAATATGTAAAATGACCAAGAAATACATAATATTGAATGGTTTTTAGCTATTCAAATATTCAGTTTCTTCTGTTTGTGTTATATTGGGAAAAAAAAACGTATACATTTGCTTTACAGAATCTTTAAATCCACCACTACCTGTCACAAATAGAGTCTACTTTATTTTAGTATTTTGGTAGATGAGCACAGATGTAAATGGGAGTTTGCGCTGTTGTGGGAGTTCAACTTCATTCCCTTTAAATTCAGTGGAGGTGAGGTCGACAGAGATTCTCATGTTGTAGTTCTCAAGATTATTTTTGGTCTAGAGACCACTTTTTAGGGTTCTTGGTCTCATCTGAATTGAAGACACAATCACTCTCTTTTTTGTTTTTTTTTAAATCAAGACCAGTCAAGACTAGGCTAGTATTAGGACCTAATGGTTTTATGAAAAAGAATACAATTTTCAAACAGATAATGCAATTTCTATTTGAGTTGGGATGTTTTTTTCTCAAAGCAAGATTCACAAAATTCACAATGTACAGTAACATTTAAAAACATGAGAGAAAAACACATCACACCATCAAAACTAGGAATGGTCGAGTACTGGTACCAAGTATCGTATCGGACCGAGAGCTGGACTTATTTGAAGGATAGTGTGTTGCTGCCTGTCAATGTAGCCGCCATCTTGTTTTACATATATATATGGGATATAACTTTGATGTTCAAAGCTGTTTGTTATCTGCTCTGATGCAAATCTAGCCTGACCTCCATGGTACGTCTATACCAGTCTAGACTATACTGCCATAAGCACTTGTTTTGGTTTTTTTATATACCAGCTTGGTGGAAAAACGTAGCTTTCACTATCGCATCGCACAATATTGCAATTTTGGTCGCAAAACAATAAATTGTTCAGCCCTAGCTGGTACTACTGTTATCAGTGACAAACACAGAATAACACTGACTTAGCAGTGACGCCTGGAGTGTTAGTCTTCTGCATACAAGGGTGAATGAAGAGTGGCCTTGACTACAACAATAAAACAATCACAGGGCATTTAGACTCAGACATCCATTCAGATTCAGATTACACCGGGTGTCGAAATCTCATTGGGCCTAATGAGTGGTACGACACAGTTGACCACCGGGAGCTTCGCCCCCCTGATTTATTCCATAATCCCCTTTCTTTGGCTACTTTGATTGACTTGCTACAGGCTGGAATACATGAAAACGCTTCCTCATATTAATGCAAAAAAAAGACCCCCCAAGTGCTTACTGATGACTGTCAGTTTAACCATTCATTAGGGGAAGGGAGCAGAGGAGCCTGTGGGCCGCGGCGCACGCAGAGACTTCCAAGCGCAGGAGAGGATGCGCATTTGAATGAAGATGTTCCATAAAAGATCGAAGGAGAATTGTAGAAGTTCCGACACAAGCACTATTCTATTTCTGAGATCATTCCACGCTTCCGCAGGGAACGCCTCAGTCTCAAAGGTGAGCCGCGTGCATCGTGAAATAAATCTCCCACATTCACGGCTCATCCCTAGGTGGAAGGGAAATGCTTATATTAGCATATGAAAAAGCCAAGCGGGGCGCACATACATTTTTATCTAAATTGTTTGTCAGTGTTTTCCTACTGTACGCCGCCAACTCCGGGGGATCCGGACAAGAGCGATCACTGGAAATAGCAAACCTGAATAAACAACAACTTTTTCTTCGTCAAACTCGCTGTCGGTATCTAAGACTCGGTGGATTACGCTCAAAGATAGCATGTAGACAGGCTTACATATCAGCATACATATGGGGCGCATTGCTGCCATTTTATGACATCGCCAAAGACGCCACGCTCAATCAACGCTTGTCAAAATAAGACTCCCTCGTCATTAGTCTGCAAGAGATTTAAATTTGTTGGTGGCGACGGAAGACATGGTGTTTAATGTTTATGCATTAATGGTTCGGTTAGGCAGCTGTAAAGATTCATTTGAGATTTATAAGCTTACGCGGATGTCAATCACATACCAATCACCAGCTGTCGTTTTTCTAGAGGGCTTTTACTCAGTAACGTTGCAAAGGAGCTAAAGCGTTTGCGAGCTAACTTTGGGGTCAAACCTTTAGGACAAATAAAGACCAAACACATCCTAAGCAGATGAATGAAAAAAAATCATATTTTGAATATTAACAGCGCCAGATCGTGTAAAATCATCAGTTTTATTTCCTGCTCGTGACAGTGCACAAAAAGAAAACAAAGGCATAAAGAGTTTTGCAAGGGAGTCACTTTTACACAATAATGCAAAAGGGTGCTTCGTGTTCTAATTCATTTGCTCTTGTTTTGAAATTAAAATGTATTCTTCCCGTCACTGCATTAAGAAGCATTACATTTTATTTGCTGATATCTAAAGAAACCCTTTAAATATTTGACATTCCTCCATGAAATGCCTTCAGAATAAGGCCAATTTTAAGCGCAGCTAAGATGTATCTGCCATCTAGCGGTGATTGGTGTTATTACATCTTAAAATTACATAGATTTGCAGGTAAATACCTATGGATTTGCATATAAATAGATTGAATGTGTGTTTTTTTAATATTGTTTTTACATTTTGGCTTTTCTTTTTTTTAATTTATTTATCACCTTTAACAATTCCCTCATTTGTCATGGAAAACATTTTTCTCTCATATATTGTATGAGGAATATTTTGAGTTTGAATTATTATTATTATTCTTATTAATAATAATTTGAACCACCCTTTTTTATATATAAATGGGCCATTCAAATGTCATCAGGCTGCAAGTTTAAACATATTTTTATTGTATTTACAGACACACTTTTTACAAACACACAGTAAAAGTATTTTAAAGCTATTTAGAATAAAAATACACCAAAAAACAGCGGGAGATTACTGTATTTTGGTTCTTTTTTCAATACAAATAGCACTTGATTTTAGAATATTGTGTTGGATGATCATTCCTCCATAAGGTAATTTTCAATTATATTTCTCTTTCTACAGATTAAATCAAATGCTAATGCAATAAAATCTGCCCTATTAGACTCTTGGGTTTTTTATTTTTTACCCCAGCGAGAAACCATTAAAATGAGCACAATCCATCACTATTAACGGCCGTGGAAAATTGGCTGTTAAAGCAAATGCTAATTTGTCAAGATGGTATTAAGCACTGATAATTAAACACGGAACAAATAATCAAGTAATGTAACCTGTTACATAACACACCATTTCCCTTTTGCCTGCGGACTCTTCTCTTGGGTAACGACGTGCAATTCTGTGGGAACCTAGAGGAAAATCATTCATTTTTTCCAGTCATCTGACAGCACTGCTCTCTGAAAACCGTCTCCCTAACTATGAAGAGTTTCTTGTGTAAACTGCAGTCTGATAATCATGTTTGCTTATGCGCTGTGTACCCAGTCCTCGCGAGGCCACGCTCAAGCCCGCCTAATCTGACACTGGGCGGATTCTCCTTGGATCAACAGAAATGAATGGCAAGAAATGTGCAAGCACACTCTTTCATGTTTAATACAGTTTGGATTCAATTTGGGCCGAGAGCTAGCAGTTACCGCAGCCTCGGAGAGTGCTCGCCCCAAAATGAATGATGGAACTATTAGCGTGCAAGCTGTCAAACAGTAGCCGGGGTGGTCGTATTTTTTTTTATCGTCAGGAATCGCGCGGCCGGCTTGTTTTAATACTGGCAGAATTAGACAAAGACGAGAGTTTTATCTAGGAGGCAATGTTGCGTGGATCAAGGAGAAAACCGATCAAATTTGGGCAGTTCAACAGCGGGAAAAAAAAAGTTTGTATTTAATTTTTTTGATATGTATAAGTCCCTTCCCTCAGGAGGAAAACGCAAGGCAGTCGCAACTCAGGAAGCCGCTTGATAAAATAATAAACACACAAACACGGTTTGGGTAAAATACGACCCTGAGGGCACCCTAAAGGCTAAAAGAATGAGAATTAAGGTGAAGCTCATTTGAGTAAAGCATGTTCTGTCGACAAGTACAAATACACAAAAGCTCATGGAGAGGAAAAGAACATTACATTTACCCCCCAAAAAATCCTCAGGTGAATATTGTGTTCTGTGCCTGAATATTTTCATGAATTCAACAAACGCTCATTATACACATAACAAACTGTAGGCTAATTTCATAGAGATGTAAAAAGAGCATTACTGTGACTTAAACAGGTGAACTGAAGTCGACCTCAAAACTTTTTAATACACTTGTTCGAATCTCCAATACTTTTTGCACAGCTTGCAGCTCTCTAGCGTGGATCTGAATGGCAATATTCACACTAGGGGTATGATTTTACACTGACTCGCCATTGGGAGGCTACTGCTACTTTTGTAAAACTTACTGAATAGTTTGGCTCTGGAATACATTAAAGAAATATTGCTTGGATAGAAAGCTGGTAGGGCTCGGAGATCTGCAGACTTGGGTCGGTTAGCCCAGAATTTTCGGTAAACACATTGAAGCGGCATTTAACTGTTATGCTGCACACAAGTGAGACAACAAAAGTAAAATGTTGTTATCATTCAAAATTGGCAAGTGTGTGAAAATTGGAAGAAAATGGACAAAGGTAAAGTGAAACAAATGTACCGTTTTTCCGCATTATAAGGCGCACCGGATTATAAGGCGCACCCACAATTAATCACATATTTTAAAACTTTGTCCACATATAAGGCGCACCGGATTATAAGGCGCACCCTCAATTAATGAGATATTTTTAAACTTTTTCAATCACAATATAGGAATACTCAAAGCAATAACAATAATAACTCTCAATAGCATAATAACTCAATGTCAATATGAGCAACCTTGTTCAACTGTAAACACACAAAAGAAACAGGTAAAGCTTACTTTCATCAATTAATTCCCCATCTACGAATCCCAATCTCAATATTGATCCATACAAAAGGCGCACCTGATTATAAGGCGCACCATCCGCTTTAAAAAAAAAAAAGGTTTTTAGGTGCGCCCTATAGTGCAGAAAATGTGCTAATACGCTACCAACAGAATTGATATAATATAGTCATTCAAAATAGGCAACTCTTATGGTGTGTCAAATATGGAAGACATTTAGAAGACAAAAAGTTAACATGGTGAAGCTGCTTTAAGGTTGTTATGCTGCACACAAAGGGAACAAGTCTTTTAATCCATGTGGTTGTTTTGTCTGGATTAACAATATTTTTAGGGGATATTTTAGAAGCATTATTGGATGTGTTTTTCTTTTTAAATTCCACCGATGGCCGATACGTTACGTTTCTAGTTATTATGTTGTCATTGTATGTTCTTTTAATAATTTCAGGAAGCTACTAGTTTTCCCTGCTTTGTTTCCCGAAAGTCATTAAATGCTTGCTCCGCACAAACAAATATTATGGATTATTATCTAGAGGTGGGCATTTTTCAATTTTTTTTTGTTGGTCTGTCATTAGACATTCCTCCTGGAACCTCTTCCGTCATCGGAAGTCCGCCATTTTTTAAAGGCCGAATCAAACTGTCATTTAATTTTACCTAGGCTTCTGTGACTTTGTCACCACCAAAGGTAGGCATTTTATAAATATTTGTTGATCTGTCATTCGTTGGCATAAAGGTATACAAAGACAAAAGAAAACCTTACTGACCCTCAATTCTTAGTTTTTTTTCCGATTTTTGTACAAATTTGAGTTCTGTCGCAAACTAAAGGGTCAATATAAAGGTACAAATAAAATTCACCTAGTGTCATACAATGACATCATCGCAAGTCTAATTTTAATTCCTGCAGATAAAATCACAAACACAAATGTTGATATTTATTCAGGGATTGTGTCCACTCAGCCATATAATTGTACCATCACCTTACCAGCAAAAGCGAACTGATAACTTGATTGACAGTAGATTGATTTCCGCATTTACTCTTGCTTTGTTTCTCCCTAAAGATTGCAATTTTTGTAATCATCGCGGCGTAAACACAATCTGAGCGCGCGGCCTCCACTTGTTCAAACTTTTTATCTCGAGAGGATCATCGCTGAGCCCAGTTAAGCCTCGTGCGCTTGTTTCCTTTCAAACAACATCGAGCTGAGCGTTTGTTTGAATTGCAGCCCGTACGATGAATCAGATCAGACGTCGACTTATTTAGCTTATCAAAACAAAGATGCTCGACAGGAGTAGACAGTGTAATTAATCTATAAAGATTTCTTTGAGATGAGTCTTGCACATTATTAAAAAAAAACAAAAAACGTAGATTCAATAGTAGTAATGTCACTTTAACTAGTGTGAGAAGTTGTGACTCACTAAAAGCGTCCACGCGGTTTCCGCGCGTGAGAACTCGCCATCTCTCCTCAAGCGAGTAAACAACTGTTACTCATCCGCTTTCCAATTTGAAGTCATATTTCAGCAGTAGTGGCATCCGGCTGGGATGCAGCGGAGCAGACGAACGACTTGCTGTGACTTTAGGCGGCGAAGCCATGATGCAGCATCTTTGAGGACCGAAGTACCAAAGAGAAACCGCAGTGTCTACAAGCTTGTCAGCCACAGGTTGAGTAAACGTGAATATCCGATGGAATTAACTTGTCACTCAAACCAAAGTCAGCAGGAGTCACTTCCTTTGAGCTTTGACAATCTTGTCTGCTGTGATTTGAAACTGGAATAAAGCATGCTGTGCCAGATACTTCGAAAGCAGACGCTATTCTGTCCGTGTTCCCGGAATGCTTAGAATATCTAACAAAAACATCAATTCTCGCCTTGCCTTGTTAGTTTGTATATCAAATTGTGAACAAAAAAAACAGCAAGCCCCCATGATGACCGTATGATACGCCACCAAAGTGGTGGTTGAACGAGTAGAATGTAAGAATAAGTTAGAAGTCAACTAGCAAAAAGCCTTAATTTTTTTTCAAAAAGCTGATGGTGCGCCTTATAATCAGATGCGCCTTATATATGGATCGATATTGAGATTGGGATTCGTAGACGGGGAACAAACAGATAAAGTAAGCTTTGCCTATTACTTTTGTGTGTTGCTCATATTGACATTGAGTTATTACGCTATTGAGAGTTTAGTTATTATGTGAGTTATTATTGTTATTACTTTGAGTATTACTATTTTGTGATTGAAAAAGTTTTAAAATATGTCATTAATTGAGGGTGCGCCTTATAATCCGGCGCGCCTTATATATGGAAAAGGATGTGAAATGTGTCATTGATTGAGGGGTGCGCCTTATAGTGCGGAAAATACGGTACATGCCATTTGGTACTGTACTAGTTTTTTTAAATACCTGTATATATATATATATATATATATATATATATATTTTAATCATTCGGACTACATTATACTAATATGTTCGAAAATTATTTTATTTTATAGTTTGGTTATGAGTCTATTTGAGGGATTTTCTTATCTCTGCGGAGCGTTATTTCATTTATGCATTTTTCCCATAGTGCAACAGGGCATTGGCTTGCAGGTACATAAGTATAAAAACAAACAAACAGACAAACAGAAAAAACATAATTTGGCGTGCATTATACCAATACATACAGAATTAAGAACAGTTAGTTTTGTCTGTCATTTTTTAGGATTTCATAGAAAAATTAATAAATACATAAAATGAAAGAGATATTCGATAATGCAGGGTTGTCACACTAATGTTTATCGGGGGCTACTTTGTAGCCAAAGCTTCTGTCAGCAGGCCGCTATGACAGTGAAGTCAAGTAAATTTTAAGCGTGTCACATATTTATCGAGTTTTGAAATCGAGAGGCCAGCGAAAACTTTTCAAGAGCGAGACAGGAACAATTTTTTTTTTTCCCCGAATTTTCTTGAAAGTTTAAAACAACTTGCAGCTTTGGTACGTCAGCCTTGGAAGTCAAATCAGAACTCTTTGAGCCACAAAATATGATGTGGCGGGCCGGATCTCCAACCTGGACCTTGATTGAATAATAAAACCGTAATAATGATTCACCCACAATCCTCACTTTTTTTTTTAAAACTTTTCGAACATCTTGGTAGGTTTTCAAAGGTACTTTGAATGCGTTTTCAAACACGTTTGAATGACTTTGCCAATCATCAACCGTTTACTCCACATTGGCCGTTTCACGCTTCCATAATCATCCGGATCAAAAAAAACGAAAATCACGCCACATCTCCATAGGAAAAATATTGAAGTTTTCCCACGCTGACCTGCAGTAAGTCAGACGTGAAAACATGGCGTGCGCGTGCTACGTTCAAATGCACATCGCAGACTCCTTTTTTAGGTTATTTACAGTCGGCGATTCACAGACATGGCGACGCGCATTACTTGCCATTTTTTTTTCAATTCCTTCTCCCTCCCAGTTGTCTTCTCTCCGTCTCATTGGGATGGTTCTGCACGCAAGCACGAGAACGCAGATAAGCGCGGAACATGCGAGGTAATTTTTTGGCGTCTCGTGTGGATCACGGCAGATCGCGTTGACGATTTTAGAAGCACCGGGCAAATAGTGTGTCTGAATTCATGAACCCCTCGAGATGAAGATGCAGCTTGGCATCGCTGAGGGAAGCTGCCAAATCTGTCGGCGGCCATTGTGGAAGTGCTTACTCATGCGTGGGCTTTACGCACACACACTATATGTGTTCTTGGAGCACTCACCGCTGCTCTCTGCACAGACTGGACACAAACACACACTGCTGTTTTTGAGTAGGAGTCCCATTGACTGCTTGATGGAATCTCTCGCTTTGCGGTATGTTTGTCACAGCGGAGGCCCTGACTATTAGTTTGCCTTAAACGCAAGGGCGCAGAAGTTGCCTTCTCAGTTCTCGCGTCTCGGCAGAATGCACACTGATTTTAACAATCACAACTTTGACAAAAGGGCACCGTCTGGTTAAAAAAAAGATAAAAAAATAAAAATGTATGCAGCAGAAGCTTTGAAGTGAGTCATACAATTTTATAGATGTGATCATAACCGTAGAGCAGTAGTTATAAAACAGCACTATGGTAACCATATTGAATATTTGGTCTTTCATCATTGCCATCTGTCAGGAGATAGTTTCATTTAGTTTTGTATGATATCAACGAATGTTAAGATATTACTAAATATGCTCTTATAGGCCAGTGATGCTCAAACGTTTTTTGATGATTTATCCCCAGTGGTGGCCAAACCTTATCACTCTGTGGCTCCCCACGCCTAGGGGAATTAAAAAAAAAAATGTTACTTTTATGCCATTTTCTGAGACATTCCTATATCTGCTAGTTATTTAAACATTTACAATTTGAAGAATAAAAATGCAATTGTTTTATTGTATCAAACCCTGACTGTGCATGCGCACATTGGCCACCCCTCACTGAGGTGTTGTGACACCCTGTCCACCCTATAGAAAAATGTCTGGGCACACCCCTGTTGTGAAACATTTTTTAATGAAAAAAACAAAACCAAAACCGAGTGCTGTGCCATTCAAGTCTGATATGTTAAACTTTAACTTTAACATACATTTACAATGGTTCCTTAAGGCCTATTTTTAACAAGTCCGAAAGATCGATTGGGTAACATCATGTGTTGGATTTATGGCTAATTTGTTGGAAATTTGTGTCACTAATGACAACGCACATTCATGGAAATCTTAACAAAATAAAGGCTTACAAGATTTAGCAAGGACCTTGTTATGATTTATCAATAATTTGTTTCATGTTCAAATTAATTTGCTCACAATTTGAAAAGAACACTTTGCTGTTCCTGACCTAGCATTATAAAGCATGTAATTAACTTTGCTGAGACTTGCAGGAATCTTGTTGAAATCTCATGTACTCAGGTACTTGTACCCCCATTTGAGAACCACTGTTATAGGCAACAATGTGACTTTAGAACACAATTCACTGAACGTTATTTGCTATGTGGACTTCTTTTTTTTTCCTTTTGAAAGTCAAACAATGTTGGCAGTTCTGTATTCTTAAAAATGGATGCTGTATGCCAAGCTTAAGATCTATCGCTAATTAGACGGAGGTAATTACAGCTCTTAGCTACGTATCCTTGGCACATTGTTTATTTCACTGTACAAGACCATTATGTATTGTTTATCTTTTTGTGACAAAAAGGTTTGTAAACATGATCAAGAGATTAACAAAATGTTTGCGATTGGGTGGGAGATCTATTTAGACGCATCAGAGGCAGCTGGAAAGATGCATTTGTGTTTTGTGCGTACAGGTGCAGAGAAATGAGACAAACTAAATACAGCAGGAATGACTGAATTTGAATGATGCAATTAACAAAACTTGCTTGGGCAAGCTTCGCGTACGCATCGTTTTAGCCATCCAATGATGGGTAATTTAAGACTTTAGACATCATTGATTTCACAAGGTATGATTTTTACAAGTGCTGCACATGGAGCACCTTGAGGCGTTCTTTAAAAGCAATCGCAGTTGTTGACAGTTAAATACCTTTTCCCCGAGATGAGGAGGTGATCATTGCGCATGCAGATGAAGATAGATTGCCGCCGACAAGAAATGTTCTTACTTGGAAGACGAGCGTAGAGGGGAACGTGGTTGCTAAGAAACAATGACGAGATTGCGCAGTGTTAGATATTTCACAGTGGCGAGGCCATTAAAATGGTCCTTAGTCATATGCAAAAAAAAAAAAAAAACATACATGGTCTCAAAGTGTTCTTTAATCTCAGTGCACAGTTTGCAGAGATAAAGTGTAGAACACATTCATAAATTTCCAGACCCAGTCAAAAACTCGAAGACCCGGTTTAGTATTTAGTACCCGGTTTAGGTGGAGGATATTATTTTGCATTTATTAAGTTGCATTTATTATATCTCAATTGACATTGGGCAAATGGTGAAATACACATGAAGTAACTAAAAGTAGAGCACATATAGACTAACATTTACTCTCGTCATATTCACGCCTATTTCCAATTTTGTACTTAATTTTTAACCTTACAAGCATGTGAAAACCAAAACAAAAACAGTGACATTGAGAGGAGAAACCATTTGAATCTAAAAAATAAGTAACTAGTAAGTAAATATTGCACTTTCCGAAAGACACCGTTTCTTCACAAAGTTTAAAAATGCAGTTAAACTTTAAACAAAAACGTTTAAAACATACTCTTTAACAATAACATTGTGAAGATATAAAACGAATAACTTGCAAAGGTTTTTTTTCTCTCTTTTTTTTTCAGTGACAACTTCTTGTTTTACTTTGAAGAGCCACCGTACAAAAAGGAAGTGATGGCGGTGTGTAGATTGTCACTTGTGAAAAACCAGAAGACTTATGGATATATTAACCAAAGGCAAACTTTGCAAAGTGAACCACGGTATAAATAACACGGCTTTCGTTTTTTGGGCCAGTGGGACGACACCGAAGCTCCATGACTTACGCATTTAAAGATAGAAAGGAGGAGCTCACCATCACATCACCCGATTTTGTCCTACTGTTCGACGGAACCGAATGTCCAGTTGAGCCACTTGTTGCTCTTTGGACCGAAGCAGCCGCCATTTTGTCTTCACTCCAAGCACATTCGTGAGTTTTTGACTTGCCTTCTAAAGCTTTGTTTTTAAGGTAATTACAGTAATTTGACATTTTAATGGTGTAGTAAATACCAATGTGACTTCTAATAAAAAAGAAGGATGCTGTAATTAATATTTTACGTTTTAAATCAAATGTGGCCAGTGAGATAGTAACTCTTAAAATAAAAAGGATTTTACTTGTTTATTTTTCTATTAAATTGATTACAAAATTCTTTTCATATATAATTAAAACCTTTTAAAATGAGTAAAAGATGATATTGCCTGTGCTCAGGCCTCGGTAACGACCAATCACATCTCACCTGTTGGTCATTTGACATTCGCAAGCTGACCTGTGATTGGTCGTTGATTTAGCCACGAGCACACTAAGTCGATGGCAAGTGTCATAAGTGTGGTTTTAAATGTATTTAATGTACTGTTTATGAAAAATAATTTGGTCTTGAAATTAATTATAGACAAAATAATATTTTTATGCCAATGAAAATGTCTGAATAAGTAGACTATCCCTTGAAAGATGGTTCGCATGGATTCTTAATTTGACCATTTACTTCCACCTTTTGAATTAGTTGAGGCCGTGTCTCAAAAAGATCATCCTGAACATTTTTCCTTTTGTGTGGGTTGTATTAAGAGTGATTTTTTTTTTTTTTTAAATGTCACCAGTATGCTAGAAATAATAATGTAACAAGTGACCGCCATCAATGGAGTTTTCTGTAAAATAGCGAATGAGCATATAAAACGTCTCAAAAAATCCTCCGTAGCACGGTTGCGAAAATAGGTATTGATTACAAATAACATTCCCTATTCTTTTCTCTGCACTGCTCTTCCCACGAATAATATTCGATTTGCTGTATTTAAATGGAGTTTTTAGGGTAAATGACTCAGTTTAAAACATCATGTCAATCCTTTAAGCACTTTTATATGTAGCAGACACAACGAAAGAGTTGAGGAGATTCCGTATGTTTCGAAATATCAAGTTGAACTATTTTGTCCAATTCTGAATGTGGTTTACGACCAGGCTGTCTTTAACCACACACACACAACATCTTTCCCCAAACAGGCATTTTTTTGACACAAAAAGCTTAATTCATCCTGAACACATCATCCTATTTACAAAATTCTTGAAGTATGGCATCTACTTAAAATGACACACCTGAAGCATGGCCTTTTTTTTTTTTTTGTTTGAGTGAATCCAATATCTTGCTGGTTGGTGGAGACCAATAAACCCACTGCACTATTTCAAATGATGTTTCCCTGTCAGCTTGACGTAGTTCATCTTCTTTTATGTCGGTCACACTTTGGCGGTATCACTCTTCACGGTGCCTGGCTCACTCGTTAAAAAAAATTCCCAGAACTTAGAAACAAAGAGTTACTTCTTTCCCACCTCCTCACTGCAGTGTCAGTGAAAAGCAGCCTTCCATTTAGTCTGTGGAGAATGTGCCCTGCTAATTGTTCCTTTCAGACATGTATATCATGCAAGTTGCCCTCTTCTTCTTCCAGAATTACTGAGGCACAGCATAGAAGCAGCAGTGCTTTGTTGATACCCCATTCACATGTAGTTAAAAGATTTTGTGAGTTGGAACGGTCTCTCAGGTCTAATTAACTTGTTTGAAATTTCTGGAGGGAGGGGGGGGCTTCTACAAATGTTTTATTATCCAACTTTTTGTTGTGATTATGATGATGTAACAACTTCATGAGCTGTAATTGTGTGCTGATGTCCTTGAATAAGCAACAAAAGCTGCCAGGCACAATAACGTATCATCGGGGCGGCATGGCTCCGTGGTAGAGTGGTCGTCTTCCAGCTGAGAGGCTGCGGGTTTGATACCCGGACCAGCAAGACCACGTCGAAGTGTCCTTGAGCAAGACACTGAACCCCCAATTGCTCCTGATGCTGGGTCATCAGTAGGTAAATGACTAGTGTAAAGCGCTTTGAGTACCCAAGGTAGAAAAGCGCTATATAAGTGAAAGTCCAAGTCCATTTGAATAAATGGAATTTATGAAATAAAACCTACAGTCAAAGCCACACATTTCCTGGAAAATTAGTTTTTTAATATTTAACTGCACGAGTGTTTTGCTTTTTCTTTGGTTCTTTTTTTTAATAACTGTACCAATTGATGGCAGAGCTAAAAAAAAAAGAATAATAATAACCGTTGAAATGGAAATATTGACACTCAGTACATTATGAAGATTAAAATTATTAAATGATGATTTCCAGTATAGGGAGCATTGTGGCTAGTATTTACCACGTCTGCCTCACAATTTAGAGGTCAGGGGTACAAAAATCCTTTACAATTATAGCTCATATATAGCTTATAGCTATACAGTATGCAGTATATATTTTATTAGAATTCCATCCGTCCATTTTCTAGAGCCGCTTATCCTCACAAGGGTTGCAGACAACATTCCAGCAGATGAGCCAGAAATATATATATATATATATATATATATATATATATATATATAGATAGATAGATAGATAGATAGATAGATAGATATATATATATATATATATATATATATATATATATATATATATATATATTTTGTGTGTGTGATAGTCCTTGTCCTCACAATGGTTGCAGGCTTGGTGATGCCTATTCCAGCTGTCTTCGGCCAGCAGGCAGGGTACACCCTGAACAGGTTGCCAGCCAATCACAAGACACACGTTGCCTTCTCCGGGCTGCTGCCCCTGCGACTTGACCGCGGATAAAGCGATTAAAAAAATGGATGTATAGATGGATTGCAAATATTGATACAAGACTGTACAAAAAGATGATCAATTAAAAAAAAAAAAAAAAAAGCCGGCACCTGTGGCTGGAGCGTAATTGCTCCCCGACCCAGGCCTGGCTCCGGATGTTTGCTCGTTTCTTGAAATGAGCCCCATCCTATGGTGATCAGTAAGCAGGAAATTACATTAGACTGTCAACTGCCCCCTGACACTTGGTGGCAGGTCACTTTTTCCTCTCCTGGAGCTCCAAACACTTAAGCCATTAACCCTATTTTAGTTTGGACAACCTGGATGGATTACCCTCTTTCTTTAATGGCTTTCCGTCCCTTCGTTTCATTTATTTATTTATTTTTTTAAAGTTACGACTGTTTAGCCTTTCCTTTAATGGTCAACATCGAACAGTAGACAGATTTGAAAATCCCCTCCAGCTGTCTCCGGGAGACAGGTATGTACTGAAACAGCCAAAGAGTACCAAATGGCTGTATTTTAGAGTAATTCAGTCAAAGCTCGCTGATGAGTCCACTTGCAGTGAGTTGGCATTTTAGAAAAGGGGAAAAAAGTGTTGTCTTCAGCATGAGGACTATTGGACTAAGTAATCTCTCAAGCTATCCTATTAGACTGGTGCTATTTTGGAAAGAAAAAAACCTTTCACCTCCCAATTCGCCCCAAAGACTATCAATAAAAAATAAAAACTATCCCGAGCTGTATTCTTTTTAACATTAACAAAAGAAAAAAGCAATAGAAATCATCTCTCGATAACTGTTAACCACTTTTTGACATTTTTATAGATGTTACAGGTTAGTCTAAACCCGAAAAAAACATAAACAGGTGCATGGATGTGTCTTAAATAAAAAGAAAATTATGCTAAATTGTATTTTATTGGAATTACAATTCACATGGCACAAGCAATGCCCCCCCTCATCTGCCTTGTAACATAAAAAATATTAATTATAAGGGCGTTTTATGTGTAGCTTTCACCAAACCTCGACACTAATTTGATAAATGCTCACGAGCAGAATTTATGATGGTGGTATTGTTTTTCAATATAATAAAGAACTTGAAAAATGAATCAATTGAGATGTTAGAAAAATGACCCGAGCACTTAGACACTGATTAATGTGCACTTGCCAATTTTCTTGCCTTTTAATTGATATCAAGGTATCGCAATTCAAGCAGTAAATCACTCTTTGAGGAATGTTGTGTCTCGCCCGTCAGCGCTAATAACGAAAACTATTCATGTGGTCTTGATTCAAATTGGTTTTGCATCTATTTAATCATTGATAAGCATTGATAAACTCAATTGTTTTGTTCAGTCATTCTTTATTTCCATTCCTTTCCTAATTGTTTAAACCAAGAAGGCTGGAGGCCAAAGTGCGAATTTCACACTGAAAGGATTGAATCGAGAGACACTTAGTGCTCTTTAAAGTGCGGCCGGGCTGTTTTGGAAATCCATTTAGCACAAATGAAAATAGATGCAGATTTGGTGTGAAGGTGTGCATTGGCTGTGTGATTGGTTTTTGGATGACATTGAAGTCCCGTATGCCGTTGGACATCCAAAGCGATATTTTCCAAAATGTCATTATAGATACGAAAATGATCAGCTGTCAAGCACATCTGTCTCCATGTAAAGTGTAGAAAAATGGCCATATGCTCATTTCAATTAGTCAATTCCAAAAAACATGCTCATCGCAGTATTCCAGTGGAGATAGAACACTTGACTTAATATTTCAGTATTGATGTCACTGTGCAATTTTTAAGCAAAGTCATCCAACACAGAAAATATGAACCACTTGCAGTCATGACATGAATCGCTACTTTCACATTCTACCCTGAGGCGCTGGTATAAAGTGTCTTGTGCAAATAAAATCATCTTCAAAATATATACATATATATATATTTTTCTGTAAAATATCAATCATTACACACACTTTGAAGCGAGCCTGCTGGCTCAAAAAAAACCCACGTCATTATCTCAACTCTGCCCATGTCTGAGCTGGTGTTGCATTCGCGCGTAGCATCTCTTTCATTTACAATACGATAGAACGTTAAAGGTGGTCTGCGAGCGAATAGTTAAATGTAAAGTAAATAAATCGACCATCACCAACACGTTGTACTGTTGATGTGAGTCTTATTAGTTTGAGTCAACGCAAGTATTACACCACCGTTCTCGGCCTCACCCCCGCTGATAGAAAGCAGAAGCAGATCAATGTGAAGGCTCATCTCTACAAGCTGAGTACCATACGGGATAAAATAAAAAACAAACGCATAAAAGTCAGTCGTATACATTATATGGATTACATTTAGGGCTGCAACCCACGGTTATTTTACTTTTTTAATCATTTTGTTGATTAATCAATGAATTTAGTATAAAAAAATTCATTTCTATCCTTTTAAATTTGACATTTTCTCAAAATGACACAGCAGAAAACACAAGTGTGTAATGTTTGTGTATACAATGACTGGTTTGCTTTCAGAAAATAGGGTAAAATATTGGTTATTGATTATTGTTGCTGTCAGGAGGCTGAAATTCTGAGGGTTGGGACAGTTATAAGTCTCTAAAAGAATTATTGACTATCAAAAATAATAATTATATTTAATTATTAATCTATTATTTGTAGAGGTGGGCACTCCGTCAGTACTGATGGACCGTCCATCAGCTTTTGCTGGCGGACTGACGAATGTCAGAATTGAAATGTTAAATAGACATTGCGTCAGATGTCTGTCATAGGACCATCAGCCCACTACTCCATTTTGTTTAGTGAAATATAATTCAAATGTCTTGGATTTTTATAGGCTATACTGCTGCTTCTCTCTTGTACAAACTGCAATCAACTTGAAATCAATGTGACAAAAGTCATTTTACATAACCACCGAGCAGTGGAGAAATATGTTCAGTTGAGTGAATAAACTGGGCTGGTTTAATTCATTACTCGTCATTCACACCTATAACACAGCTTTAGCGGAGATTTATTTTTAGTTGCTCCCTTTCTCAGTCCTGTTTTCGGGTTTCTTGCTGATAAGAGCATTCTGGGATACGTTTCCATTGCAAGGCGGTCACTCTTTCAAGTAACCAATGCATTCTTGCTCTGATTGGCTCTCGGCCAGGAAATGCAAGATAGTCTTTTTTTTTTTTTTTTTTTTTAGTAAATCCAACCTCTGCAATGCTATGTTTTACTTGAGGTGTATGTGACATTAAATTTAGACACATATTAATGAAACCGTTAAGTATAGTTGATGAGCAGGCAGCTATAAATAAGAACCGACATTTACCATTTGAGTGTCATGTAAAGCATGATAATGCCATCCAGTGGACATGATTGCTAACTGCACCCTCGTCCCCTGCACATGATGGTATATTATAGCCTTGGGTTAAACCCCTCAACTGACTTTGTTTTGGTGTTACACTTGAGTGCCGACAGAATAGACCAGCGCGTGACGAATGACGGACCATCTTTTTTTTAAAAAAACAATTTTAAGGGCTATTATAGCCCTTGCCCTATTGAGTGGTGAACATTGGTACGTGTTGGTGATGGTAGAGGGTCTTTCAATCCCGTAAGGGTTCGTTCAAAATTTCCAGCGCTCACCAAATTTTCAAAAGACGTTGGCCTTTACTTCGATTTTTTTACATGTTCAAATGTCTCAAACGTCGGGTGAACTATCATATCGAGAGTCATATGCAAATATCATGAACGTTCAGATAAATTGTTGGGAAAGTGAATTTATTCTGGAGGTAGTTATGTTTCAGCAAGAACACTTGCTTATCAGAGAGTCACGAATGAGAAAACTAAACTCAAGGAAGTTCATTTAGATTCACAAGTGGGTCCAAATTAACATTTGACAGTAAATGCAACAATGGAATCTCAACACAGAAGTCTTTATAACTCTCTCTGCTTTTGATGAGGGTGCATAAATTAAAGCTTCCACTGTTCCACACAATCACTTAAATTAATTTTGACATCCGGTGTAAAATGACAGAAAATTTTTCATTTGATTTGTTGGTGTGGCAAACCCTCGTCAAAATCCCAAGCATGCAATGTCATAAATAAGACATTTTTGTGATTGCGCAAACATAGTGATTCAATAATTATGACTAACTGGATTAGATGCAAACATCTGCTTCCATATTTTTTTCATCAATAAACAGCCGCATCATTATGAAATACCAGGAAGCGCTGTGCGTTAAACGGATAGTGAGTGGAATAAGTCAGCCCTCAGGGTCGATACGCAGAACTGTCTCGAGGGAAATGTATAGCACTACGGCACTCTGCAGCTAATAGTTGGCCATTATTAAAAACCTGGGCCAAGCAAGTCTGCTGAGATATCATAACGCCATATTTGATCTCATGTGTACTAGCCGTGGCTGATTGCATACTGCCAGGTCAGCCAAAAGCATTCTTTTGGTCTCCGCTTTTAGTTTTAGTTGAATCATTAATTTTCATTATTTTCCTTTCCTCGTTGCCATGGGAATTGCAAAGGCTTGGCTAGTTGATAATTACCTTTACATTCAACAACCACCCGCGAATCCAAACGATTTTGGCATCGCTTCTATCTCACCGGGAAGTATTGCCTGATCCAGATGGTCATAATTAAAGCCATGTTGTTGATAAATTCATGTCCAGAAATTGGCACTGTTTTTATATTTTGCACCCGCATCTTATAGGAATTTATCATTGTGGCGAAAACGTTCTCATGGGAGTTAAAGTTGAAAATTGAACTTCTGGTGTAGAACATACAGAGTATTGTGTTAAAAAAATATCATTTGAAAATAAAATGGAATGGAAATGCTTCATATTAAAATGTGCGGCCAAGTGCTGATCGATTCATCGCAGGTTAAGAGATCGACCGTCTGCGGTCCACTTGGTTGGACTGTGGGAAGGTTCCTGCCCAATGGCTTTGCCTGCTGTCAAGTCAATGCACTATATAGCACAATATGTTTTCTGTAATCAATATTGTGTACCTGTATTTGTCTGTAATATGTATCAATTTGTCTGTATTTGATACATGCAGCATCCACTTCAACCTGTGGGCCTGGAAGGGGGTTCCTCCCACCTGCGGTCCCTTCTGAAGGTTTCTGATTTTCCCTAACTTGAGATTTTGGAGTTTTTCCTTCCCGTTCTGGGAGCTTTGACAGGGGATGATGTTGTGTACCTGACACCGAAAAAGATGTCTCTGTATGACTACTTTTTTCGAAAGAAGTCTCGACGTGACCTCTTTTCTTCTGTGAAGTCCTTTGAGACTTCGGTGATTCAGAGCTATACAAATAAAATTTGATTGATTGAAAAAAAAATAATGGCTAAGGTATTTCATTAGTCATTCTAATTGTTAAAGCTAGGCCTGATAAGTAGGGCTGGCCATTTAAATCGGCTGATTATGGCCCTTAAAATATCGGACACAAAAAAATGGCCAATATGCAGATATTTATTGCATATTTTAACTTCCTATCTACTCCCTTACAGCAGTGTTGGTGTCAATATTTTCTCCGCATAAATCTACACCATAACCTTGTATCCTTAAATAAATATCATGAAATTTGTTGACGAGGGCATTCAGTTTACCTGTACTTAATTCCTCAGTTCCTACTCCAGCCAGATGTATGTTAATTCAGCAATTTAGGCAACGTTTCAATCCAACGCATGCACACCTCCAATTAGCATCTGTTCGCGGCTAAACGAATTGTGAAAGTTATAGCATATAGCATATGGACGAAGGTTCTTACTGTATGAAGCAGCAAATGCAGACAAACGAGGTAAAGCATTCAGAGTTTAACTCTGCCCCCGCAAGCAATACTTGGCAGGGCTTGCTGTGGAAGTTTTCATTTGTACCATAATTTGCACAAAATTTCCCAGTTTCATACTCAATGTAACCGTAATAGCCATATCAACGCTCTTGACAATGATGCATAGTTTCTCTAATGAAAACCAAAGTATAATCATTCACAATTTGTGTTAGTTTTTTTTCTGCAAATGTTGTTTTTTAAGGAGTCCTTTTAGCATCTGATACATTTGGAATGTTTATACAGCAGGCATGTGCTTTGTTCAATACTAATTCACCTCTGCTACAGCAATCATGCATCCTGATTTCACATGCCGCCCGCGACCCAAACGGTGTTTACCTCACCTAGCGATTGCAGCGCCGAGCCTTCTTCACTCTGACTCCTGATGCCTTTATGGGGGAGGCGGGAAGGGGAGGAGGTGTGTCCGTACATTTTGGTGCATTACTGTCCACTGATTCAAAATGATCCTTGCAGCTTGAGCACGACTGGGTGTGAATACTGATTGGAGAGAATAAAGACCCCTGGATGCGGTTTCTTTATTACTTATTTACTTTTGTAAACATGTCCATTATTGCCTACCTCCTGTCCTTTCTTTGAACCCGGCAACTGAAAGGCTGTCCTACATTGTCCAAATTACTTTGCAAACTCTGCAGTTATAAAGCTATACATTAAATACTGCACCTTAAACTTTGCATCGTCTCATGTTAGGTCGTATTAAGACCGTGGATCAGAGACTCCTCAATGTATTGGCTCTGATCCAGATCCGGAACTGGGCTTATTAGAATTTGACAAATGCTTTCATTTTAACCACTATGACTTTTGGGCTTGGGATTAATTTACTTTAGTCTTATTTTAAAAGAGGTCTTGCTCTGTGGAGCGACTCTAAGAAACCTTTCATTCAGTGGAACATTGTGAGAAGATGAAAACTAAACAGGTTGCATAGCACTCTGAAAAGAGCAAAGAAAACAGGGTTACAGTAAAATAACGAGGAATAGGTGAGTAACGATACCAAATGTCGATATCGGGCGGATACCTGGTATCAGATTGATAGTTGGCCGTATTTGAAATATGAACTCACAATGGCAGCCGGTACTGCTCTCTTGGAGTAGTTTTACTGTCACAAAGTAGAAGAATAGAATTTGACTTAAAATTTTAGGAAAATGCTATATCGGAATAGACAAGACTCTTCAAAATGATCTACCACAGTTTTTTTGGAGGGGAATTTTGTTTATCAAAAGTACTAGTTGAATGAATTAATTCTTTTTTTTTTTAAATCAACATTTTGAAAATGAGCTAAATCATGGAATTGCGGTTTTGCACAATTGTCACAACGCTGGTGGGGTGCTTAAGCAGACGTGTTCACAATAATTACAAACTAACTCAATTGTGACATTAAAACGAGTTATGCACAAGCTGTAAACACTTTTTTTTGCACAAGCCATAAATGTTTGTCTGATTTTAAATCAAATCGTACTGGTATTGGTCTGAGGGGAAAAAGTGATATTGACCATCAGTAAAGACTAGGAAACTGCTCACAGTTGGAGTAGCACACTTGACCGGCACGCTGCAACGAAAAAACCGTGACTCTGTATTGGGTTTTGAGGCTCCAGACAATATACTGCACTCTTATGTTTTGTTTTGTTGTTGAACGACAAACATGTTTTGATGTGGAGGAAATGTAAAGCCACAAAGAAGAGGAAATTGTGCGAAAATAAGGACTGTGGATATTTTAAAAGGCGTTTGGCAATGATCGATAGCCCCATTTACTCTGAGCACCCATGCTTTTCGGCGGCAGACTGCATGTTTTGCTATCAGGGTTCAAGTACATATGAAATTATGAAATTATAGATACAGCTATTGAATTTCTTTCAACCATAATGAGGACAAGTGCTGTAGAAATTGGATACCTATATGGGCATTTTATTACTTTTTGATTGAGCACTCATGATTGCAGTTTGACACGCCTACGAATAGCAGAATCATTTTTTTTAAATTTATTACCCTGAGCAAAAGTCTTTTGTTTACTTTAAATCTTCATTCTTTTCGCTAAGACATTTTTGACTTCCCATAGGAATATTTTTGCTTCTAGCATGGCTGAACTATAAGCTTCCAAGTTCTTTTGATGATACATTGACGATAAATGTAGTTTTTCACAGAATGCTACCATTACATAAAACATTACGGTTCATGTTGCGATTGTATTGAAAAATGAGAACATCCCAACAGTAGTTTTGTGTGTGTGTGTGTGTGTGTGTGTGTGTGTGTGTGGGAGCCTTTCTATTGATTAATGGACTGGATGTGCTGACAGAACATTTGCAAATGTATTTGATTGGATGTAAGGAATCTTGAACTAGAAAAAAAATGTCCACCTGAAGATGTTTTTTTTTTTTTTGCAGTAGAAAATAAGGCTCTTGTCACAGGAAAATGATGCCAGAAAAGTGACAGCTGAAGCAATAGAAAGCGTATAATTGACCCCTGGTGTATGCCATAATACATTTTTACTGTCATCTTTTGTAGCGATAATTCACAGGATCCATCCAAATTCATTTTCTCACAGGAGTAGGGGAACAAATATAAAAACTGATGTATCAGTCAAACTGGTGCTGACAGACTAAAGAAAGACAGCATTGCAGATTATTTCGTACCATTTAGTTTTTGCCATATAGCAGGTCGCAAATGGGGGTAAGAGTCCCGCTGGTTACGTGAAGTGGATAAGTGAAATTTTAACAGAGTTCCAGCAGGAATTATAAAATCTAATTTAGGTCTATTTAATGCAGTTTTTAATTCAATGTAAAACACTGTTAATGCTCAGGTCCAACTGCATATACTGTACGAGGTTGGTGATAGGAACAGTACAGCTTTCTTTTCAAATTAAGAGCTAATTTATTGCAACATGAAGCCACTCGTGGACTCCAGCTCAGTTTATTTGAATTATGAGTCACCAGTCCCTCACATATTGTATATTTATTATTACTTCAAAATTTTCTTATAGTGACTGCCTTGCGCACCATTGTTTGCCTTTATTTTGTGTTTTTTTACGGATTCACATTGCTATACGTGTGATGCAATGTTTTGACAGACAAAATGAGCCTGAAAACATCAGATGTTACACTATCTAGTGTTTGCTGAATAAAACATAATTCAAATACAATCCCAAAGTTGAACAAATCAGACACTGATGGCACATCACTCTATTTTTGAAGACTTTTCATCCAAAAATGCTTTGCATCGGTTAGGCCCGAGGGCACTCGCTTGAACACTGCATTTCTTTTCCTTGTTGCAGCAAGTCTATCTTTCTAGACATATAGCATACATTTTTCATAGTATGTCTAAATGCAAATGGCGCATCACCTGTATTGTCCTGCTATAAAGGCAAAAGAAACACAAAGATGTTTTGCATCATGTAATTACACCCTCAGTCAAGACAGAATAGAAAATGATTCCCCTGCCATGACCAGACATTGTGCTTCGGGGCATCAGGCGGTGCCTGTTTGTTCACCGAAAAAGCCAAATGCTCCTTTTTGTTTTCTCCCCGTGCATCACAATTCAGCCGAAGAACTCACAATGGAGCAGCAAGTGCTTTTTCATCCCAAGCTCTGCTACTCCCATTCGTCTCTCTGCGGAGCCTGTTAGGAGCGTATCTACTTCTGCACTTTCACTCGGCAGTGATCTCTTTACCTGTCAGTGGCTCAATAAAGCCCCTCTGTTATATCTTCACGCCGCATCTGAATGGCTGTGGTTGGTCTCGTCGTGCGTCAGTTAGTTCTCATGCTTTCTCTTATCCTCGCTCACTCCACTACCAACACAGCGAAGGGACGCGATGTCGCTCAGAGGAGCAGGTTTTCGATCAGGTGCAAGGGATTAGTTTCACGTCACGCTTTGTTCCGAGGGCGTTTCGATGAGCCTTTGAGTGAGACACAAGAGAGATGAAGCTTCCATCTGTGTATGTGAGCATAGTTATGCCACAACAATATTATTGCTATCGGGACAATTGGAAGTTTATCATTGATCTAGCTTATCCAGATCTATGTGGCATATAGCATATCTGTCAGTCTTATTTCAATGTGTTTAAAAAAAAATAGGAGGCATTCATATTTTTTATTGATACTTTCCCCCAGTGTGCTCTACAACTGGCAGCCCGCCAGGCTTTTCCTGCCCCCACACTACGCTAAAGCAACATGTCGTGACTGTGATTTGGTTCTGGCCAACATTTATTTCCACTCAAAGAAACCAAACCAATATTTGGTTGCTATTCTCTATTGCCTGACCAATTAATCGGCCAGTTATAGCGCTTCAAACGTTGGCCAAAAATACTTGGAAAATAGGCTGATATGTGCCAATTGTTTACTGCAGTTGTACACAAGTAACACTGGTTTCATTGTACCCTTACATTCTTAAATATGTTTAATGTTAGGTCATGAAATTTTTTGTCATTTGAATGAACTCAATCAAATCAGGGTGAGCAATGAAAAAAAAAAGTTGTGCAAGGAATATAGCTGCTTTACACACAAAGCCTGTTTGGAAATGGAATATTAAATAATACAATACAAACAGTGTATTATAAATGAAACTTAAATGCCTCATTGTGACTTCGAATGCTGGTAACACAAACACATAATGACAACTTGCAACTAACTACAACAATTTCATTAATTTAATACATTGTGCCATGCAATGCATTCTAGGAACTCAAAAGAAAAGTTATTGTTTTTCAAATATATTTACAGTGGGCTGCCGCTATTCGTGGGGTAATATATACGAGGCCGACCTGTGAATAGTGAAATTACTGTATAATTGATGCCCGTTGAAATGCAATGCAAAAACACATTTATTTATTATAAGTATTTTTATTACGTAATCAGTATTTTTTTCTGTGAAAAATTGTCATTGACCTCAAAATATATATTGCTCGTGCCTTTCTTATCGCCTCTTACTGTCGCTGGTTCACTTCCACAGTGCATGGGCTGTCTGTATGGCCGCTCCAAATACGGTACCTTAAAATATTCAGGTAGCGCAGTCGTCTGTTTTTATTATGTGGCCACTCCTCACTAGGACATTTTCATCCAAGCGGAGATTGCAGAGTAAAAGGGGTGAGCCGGCTAATTACCTTTTTGCTGGATTCCATTTTAATTAATAATAAGTGAACAAAGCCACCCTCTAGCTGCCTTGTGTTGTTTGACTGGCTAGCCAAGGCAGTGACATCCAAGTAACAGCACGCTGATCAATAAAACACATATAGAGGCTGACGGGGAAGGAAGGGGTGAGTCGGAAGGGGGAGGCTCTTCCACTGCAGTGCTTACATGTTTTGGAAGATATCTACTGGGGAGAGAATGCATCAATCCCTTTAACTGCAATACTATATTCTTCATCATCTTAGGAAGCAGGAAGCACACAAAAAAAAACGCTCCTCCCCATTCCATTCAATAACTTATTGGGATTCCCATGCGATCAAATTGACGTCCAAATGACTTACAGTGAGTGTATTGCAACTTCTCTAATTAATTACCTTTTTGTCCTTTGCTTGTTTGTCTGTGGGAGCCACAAAGGACGCTGAAAAGAATACCAAAACATTTTTCCAATCAGAAATGTTGCACAAATCATACTAAATAAACATTGCTGTTATGCAGTGGCATTTTTTTTCTTCTCCACAAGAGCAAACTTTTCAGTAGCTAAGGACCGTGGGAAAAAAAAAAGCCAGTTGAAAAGCGACAAGTTGTATATTTTTGTAAATTAAAAGGTTGTAACCTTTTTCAAAATGAAAAACAGCAGCAAGCGCTAAACACTATTACTCTAACAAGTGAGTCATCTCAACATTTATTGTAATTCATAACAATAATAAACATCTAGTGTAGTATACCGTTTAAATCACTTTCATATAATTATAAGCCTGTCAAAATGAAAAGCGTCACATCTATTTTACTCCACTATTTCAATTTACTCTGACTACAGTTTGCTTAACAACAAGATGGGTTTTTAATTCTCTACAGCAGCAGAATTTTTTTTAAATTCTCTTTAGAGACCTAAAATTGTTATCGTTTATATCACCTTTTTATACAATTTCTTCATAAAACACAACATGTGAGCCTCATTAAGTTTGAATCAAAATGAAAGCTTTATAAACATTTGATTTTATTTTTTTTGCCTGGTTTCTGGTGTAATGGACCAAAGTTACTGAAAAATATTTAAAAAATGTTCTTCAGGCTATTTAAAAAATGTCTTTTTAAATTACAACATTTTTATTTATCTAATTCAATGATTATTCATCACCCTCGGTTGATAGTTAAAATAATTTCCAGTTCATGAGAAAAGCGATGTCATTACCGATTTTGGAAATTTGTGGTGTCATAGTTGTGTTTGTCTTGGGCTCCCCGCAAGATGCTACCTCCGCCCCTGCTGCGATTGCTTTGCTATTTTGCTTCAATTGGTCCAGTGTGAACGCTATCATCCGAACCCTCAGGCAAAACAAACATCGCTGCCAGAATGCTGATATACAATGTTTAACTCAGCCAAAGAACGGCGCTAGACATGCTGCAGTCCACCGATTGGTCAGCCAAAACAAAACAAAAACACATTTCCCTCACAAAAAAAATAAATAAATAAAAGCTTGTCGTGGTCTCGTAATGAACAGCCACGTGCCAAGAATCGAGAACACAAAATGCTGGATGTCCTCCAGTGTTCGCCTTTGTTTACTTTGTCACGTTCCTCTTCAGCTATTGCCATCTGGCCAACATGCCCCATGGCGAAAACGTGAACCTGATCAGGGTTTGCCATCACAAGCTGAACTTTAGCTGCATCACTTACCGCAAATGAGCCTTTACTGTTCGGCGTTGAGAACCGCAGCTTTTTGTTTTTTTTTTTTTTTCCCCTTCCTCGCGCCTGGTGCAACTTCAAACGACATAGTTGGAAGCACCTCACTGCCGACACGCGGTAGTCCAAAACCCACTCAACGTCTGAGAAGAGCTGCTGATAATTCTCTGTAGTCTCTTCACCACAGGCAGCGTTACACATTGTCATTTTTTTATTACGCAAAATATCCATAATAGCCACTTAAAGGATGACTCCCTTTCCACGGATGCCACATTCAAAGATAAAACTAGCGTTAAGCTCATGAATGAAAAAGCCTTTATTTTCCCAAGCCGATAAGTGACAGCGGCATCGCACAGAGGTATTAAAAAACTGAATTTTTCCTTCTCCCGTGAGACTGTAGTCTTGCCCGGAAATCCCTGTTATGCTGATGAGGGTTTAGAATGCAATAGCTCATATAATGGGCTGATCCTTTGTGATTTATCCAAAATCCCTAACTCATCTTCTTTTATTGCTGGCCACTTTGTCCCCCATGGCTGCTCAGCTCACACCGTGTGGGGTGTCCTCAGGGTAGGCGTGCCTGTCAACGTCTCCTCACGTTATGTCCCGCACGATTCAATGGGAACCAAAGTTTTAATTAAGCCCAAGATAAATATGTCTTGGTATTATGTTGACAATCTGTCCTTTGTGACAGTGTGTCCTTATTCCATTTTTTTTCCCCTTTCGACCCACTTTTGCATGTTGAATTATAATTGGAACGATCTGATGACATTTTGACGCGGAGATGATATGATGACATACACGTATGTGTAATTAGACTTTGACTGTCATTCATTAGAATGAGATCATTCCTATTCTATCTCATTACAGGGCTGTAATTTCATGAACTAATAATTTTTGCATTATATCTGCCTGATCCAATTACATTGTTCCGCGCATGACCAGTGTTTTAAATTTTTCACCGTGGCATATCCCTGACTCAACTTTAAAATTAGGCCACACACAACTTAATGGTGATTCAGCAGCTATGTGTGGGATAATTGCAAAACCTCCACAATATTAATCCCATTTGTCAGGTTTGCGCTAGCACTTTATATAAGGAACATGCACTTGAAAAGCATGGAGCTTTTTATATAGGGTTAAAGGAGTTAGGTCTGCCTCTTTACCATCAAAGTGCAAACTGGGACACGTATCACACTGCAGGGCTTGATGCCCGTTTCAGATGTTTTGTTAAATTCCGTCAAAAAACAAGTGAGCCATTTTTGGTCATTACCTGACCCTTGAGTGACCCAATGAAATGGATATTGTAAAGGAAAATTTACATATTGTAAAGGAAAATGTTCACTTGATTTCCTCTACCTTTTAAAATTCAATCAAAAGTGAAATTCATAATCTCTGAGTGAAGAATTCTTGACCTACTTATATTATATTGTACTTGTCATATCATGAACGTATGCCAAATAAATCTGAGTTTATATTGCGATACAGTGTGGTACAGAATTGCTTATATTTACTCTTTGTTCTCCAACAAAGGCGATACTCGCTGCTTCACTGAGCCGACTAGTTATTTAGTGGTCACTTTATATTGATTGCTGTCGAGCTGCGGTCGATTGCTACCACCGGTCAATCATGGACATACAATTTAATGTTTGTGTCGACCTCTGCAGCAGTCAAAAAGCAATAGATGTAGTAATGTATGCAATATACAGCGCAAACAAAGTCTGTTTAATGTGTTTTTGTGGGCCAGTGGTTTCATCTTGTTGCCAAAGGGGCCCCCAATCCAGTTCCCCCAACCAGAACAGAGAATGTGAATGTGAGGACTGATCAAGCATTGCCCTGTGAGCCTTTTCACGCCTTTCACACTGAGGTGCCCTTGAGCACGTCGTTCAAGTGCACAATTGCTTTATATACTTTTCTGCGCTGGTCTTCTCAGTGCACCCCATGAACTAAATTTTAACTGCTTGGATAAATAAGTCAAATCCCATTTTAACTGGGCTGACAGTGATTGAGTTAAATTATTCAAGCACATTATGCCATACGTAACTCCGTGAGTAAAAACAAGGACCAATGAGATGGACAACATCAAGGACACAACTAGTCATCATCTGTAAACCCGTTTTCAAGTCTTCACCGTCTTTCCAAAAAAGAAACGGAATTGAACCATAAAACTTTATATGGAAGTGATTACATCTGCCTGAGAGACACTCAATGTTCCGCAGTGACCAATTCACAACTTTCACTGGTGATTTTACATGGAACAACAGAGCCCTTTTAAAAATTATTTAATACTACAAAATGCATGGATGAAGACCCACAGGAGACGGTCCAGATTTAAATGTAACACTAGACTTGCTTTATACATCTTCCCTCTGTGCAAATATACATATAGGGAATTTCCACACTTTATTGTCTGTTTTTTTAATTTATTTCCGTCCAAGCTTGTCTGTTTAAACCGAAGGTCAGTTTCAAAGATGGTCATCTTCACCCAAGGACTTCCCACTGGGGAAATGATAAGCTACCTGTGATGGAGATGTTTGTGAGTAAATAAATCGCGAAAGGTCAAAACCTCATCCTCCCCGGCTCGGCAATTAGAGCAACTCCTGAACTCTCGAATCTCCTGAGAACCAGAAACGTTAGGCCTCTCAATCCCCGCCCCCTCCGCCCCCATCCTATTTCCCACCAGTCGTCCTGGCAGAGAGAACCTGAGCGGGAGACAGATACGTTGGGATGCTATGACACTGTTTTCGGGCCTTTGTGCAGCCCGGTGGGTGACTGGAAGTGATGCTGACATATGCAGTCCACATTCCGCTTTTACAAAATGTGCTCGCGGGTTCCCATCCACCTGATAGTCGCCCGAGCTTCCCCTTAGCTGGTACTCCATATAACGTCTGCGCATTTAAAAACAAACATTCCCGGTATACTCGTAATGGTCCAACAGATATGATGTCATGAAAAATTGAAAGGCAATGCTTTACAAAAACCGACAAGCCACAGCCGAGGTTATGACACTCACTTGTTATGTTCTCTGACAGCTCATTCTACATGGGCACGAGGGGTGAAAAAAAAAAAAAAAAAAAAAAAAAAATAGCTGTGAGGATCTCCACACGCTGTAATAATACTTATGCATGAGTACAATATAAATAACCACAAGGGACTTAGCTGAAGCAATATCACAGCTCTAAAAAAAAACATTAAAAGGGAATATTGGCTTTCATGTAAAAGATGCTGAGCCCGTTGCTATGTTGTAGACCAACCTGGTAAACCTAAACCTACAGTATTTTCCGCACTATAAGGCGCACCGGATTATAAGGCACACCCCTCAATTAATGACACATTTTAAAACTTTTTCCATATATAAGGCGCACCAGATTATAAGGCGCGTCCTCAATTAATGACATATTTGCAAACTTTTTCAATCACAATATAGTAATACTCAAAGTAATAACAATAATAACTCTAAACTCTCAATAGCGTAATAACTCAATGTCAATATGACCAACCTTGTTCAACTGTAAACACACAAAAGAAAAAGGTAAAGCTTACTTTATCACTTCATTCCCCATCTACGAATCCCAATCTCAATATTGATCCATATATAAGGCGCACCACCAGCTTTTAATTTTTTTTAAGGCTTTTAGGTGCGCCTTATAGTGCGGAAAATACGGTATTTGTGAAACTGAAACAATAGGTCCTTGAAGCCAGATTGTTTGAAATGCTGTAATGATGCAGCAAAAAAATATGTTCACAGTTGATCGCGGCAGGGAAGGAAGCGCTTCCCGATAAAACGCCGCAGAAGTGTAAAATCTACATTTGTCTTTTTAAAATCGAAGATAACTGCCTTACAAAGGTTTACTCTTTAAACAAATCAAAATTATGACAGTAGTCTCAGGCCAGCCAATTCATTAAGATGATGTCAGACAGGGTGAGAGACCCTCCGATCTCTTTATGCAATTGATTTATTCAAACATGGAAATGGGTGCAAAACAGTATTTCATCGGCTTGATTAAAACTCAATAGACAGATTGAGCCGCCGCCTCTTGGTCTTTGCATATTCATCCTGTTTCCACATTGAAAGAATAATTACGCATTGATTATCCATGTCCACCACCGAGGGCTAATCGTTAGTGTGAGAGGGAGTGGAGGATCTCTTGAAGCGCGCTGGAATCTGCAGAGTCTGAAAGACAACTGCGTCTTATCAGAGGAAATGATGGTTTTGTGTGAGGCATTCTGAAGATGGTCATTATTTTTTTTGCGGGTGATATTCAGAGAGGATTAATTATCATGCTCTCATTTCAAAGTGACAATTTTTGTTTTAAATCACAAAGTAAATTATATAATAGAAGTTTAATAATTATGAGCCCCAATTATCTGCCCTTAAAGTAATCTTGCTGACAGATTTATACTTTTTCCCTCCTTGTCTTAATATGCAGTTGTTTGTGTCGTTCAAATGAAACTCCATGCGTCTTTGTGTCAGTTTGATTTGTACCTTGTTTGTTTCGACTAGCGACGCTCGAGCGCTCCATATAGGCTGGTGAGAAAGCTCGAAGTGACACTGCAAACTTGAGGCTAAAATCGTTGCCTTTCCTATTGATCACATTTTAACTGACTCAAATGTGCACGGCTTCAGCTGGCTAATGTCTCTCACGGATCAAAGTTTATGGGAAGTAATTTGTTAAAATGTAATGCTTCTAGGAAGTGAAGTATTTTATTGCTAAGCACAGCTGAACTTTAAGTTAAAACACTTAAGTATTTGTAAGTTGGTCATTCATAATGAATTAATGTGTTATTTGACTGTCTTTGTTTATAATTGTTTTTTACTTACTTCCCCCCCAGAAATATATATATTTTTTTATCTCTATATTTCTACTGCTTGTAAAATATCAAGGACTAAAAAAATATTTTTCTCTAGTATTGGCCTTTGATATTGGTTTATATGAGATGACTTCGTCTGTTGTTTTTAACAAATCTAATCCATTTAGTCTCTATTTATAGATTTCTTATTCTATTTATTGTTCTTATTAATAAGTATGCACCAAGTAACTGTATTCAGTGACAATAAAGTTAATCTATGTTCTACTCCAAATCACATCTCTATTGTATGTTACCAATTGATTGTCATATTTGACATTTTAATCTGATCTACTTTAATCCTTAAAAAATGATTTACTTGACGGAAAAAACAAGCTTTAACGCGGTACAATAGCATGTTTGCTTATCCTAGGGGTTTGTTGTTGTTTGAGTAAGAATGGCAACTGATGGGGTAACATGCCAGGACACTTGTTTTGTCAGCTCTTTAAGGCTGACAAGAATTGCCACAGAGCTTGACAATGCTTGACAGTGGCCTTAGTACCGCTGGTGGCGCTGGCAGGCTATTAGACCTCTGTGCATATTGGATCGTTTTTCAACCAGATAAACTGCTGTTTTATATCACAACGCCTGACAGCTTGGCAGATTTAAACATCAGGACCTTGCAGCATGTAGGAGAGCATTAAAAGGAAAAAAAAACCCAAAAAACTATTGTTAAAATGTCTCCAGACAATCCACTGAAATCAAAACGAAAATAGATAAGGCAATGGCATGTGGATGGGAATAAGGCGTGGAGACAATCTTGCGCGCGGATAAATAAAGCCGTATTTCAAGTTTTAATAAGCCTTGGTTTGTATTTCGCCATCTGTTAGGTGACACGAGTGACACATAGCAATGTGGGGAATTGTGATGGTGTGCAATGTGAACTTCTGACATTGGTCACACTTCAGGCATTAGCAATTAAAAATGTGTTTATCATTGTATTTAGAGGCGACGGCAGTGAGCCGCAAAGCTTTAATCAGACTTGGGCAGAGATAGACTCAAACCGTGCGGGTGAACGATGATAGCCACAGCTTCTTTTTACTATTAACTTTATGACCTGCTGAGCCAAGCTGAATGATTAAAAGGCTTATTAGCAATCATGAAACAATTCCAACTTTCTTACGGAGAAGGCAATTTGTCAAAGTAATGTTGAGCGCTTTATGACTGCATGCTTTTAAAATATTGCATCCATCTATGGTGTCAGAAGGGCACTGGGATTATTGCTGCTACCTAGGATTTGACCTCTAACCTTAACCCAGTCAATCCTTTTAAAATTATCGTATTTTCCGCACTGTAAGGCGCACCTAAAAGGCTGATGGTGCGCCTTATAATCAGGTGCGTCTTATATATGGATCAATATTGAGATCGGGATCCATAGATAGGGAATGAGCTGATAAAGTAAGCGTTACCTGTTTCTTTTGTGTGTTTGCAGTTGAACAAGGTTGCTCATATTGACTGAGTTATTATGCAATTGAGAGTTTAGAGTTATTGGGTTATTATTGTTATTACTTTGAGTATTACAATATTGTGATTGAAAAAGTTTTAAAATGTCATTATCGAGGGTGCGCCTTATGTGGAAAAAGTTTTAGAATATGTCATTAATTGAGGGTGTGCCCTATAATCAGGTGCGCCTTATAGTGCGGAAAAAGTAGTTCAGCATTTGAAGGACCTTAAGCACTAGGGAAAAACAACATTTCAAATGACTTCAGTCAATGTTTCAACCTTTCAGGTATTATCGTTCTACTTAACTTCTGCAGTCTTGTTGATTTTGATGGACTCATCGCCCAACAATGCTGACGGTAGATATGGTCCAAGTTCCGGTCACTAAGTAAATATCTCGCCAGTTGCCATTTCCAACCATTCTTTTTCAATCATCCAATTTGCCCGGCTGAGCAGCAGTGCCACTGATTGCCATCGCTAGATGGTCAAAGGTCATACCCGAGTGCAACAGTCTTCTTGTTTACTGTTATTTCCTTCAGTTGTCCTTTTTTTTTTCCTTTGCTCTGACAGCACCCTCTTGATTTTAACTTCCATCTCTCATCAATTTTCAGTTCTTGTCAGCACTTACCATCAACCCAACCATCTGAAATCAGTCCGAGCGTCGTTCATTTGCTCATCCTTGTCTGATCTTTGTCGTTTAACTGTATGGCTGTCAGCTTTTAAACTTCTGTTTTTATGCCCGTTGAAGAATAATCATCAATCATCATCAATAAAATGAATTTTCATTGATTTATAAATAAAATTGTATTAACTACTAAAAGATTAAAGATTCAAGAGTTTTATTGTCATATGCATAGTAACACTACACGATGACATTCTTATTCTGTTCACTTCTCCGAAGCAGACATACATTCCACACAATGGAACAAATAATAAAGTAGGCAATAAAAACAGTAATAGGGCAATTATTAAGATGATGATAATAACAATAAACTCCTTATCATATAACATCCTGTATAGACTAGCTAGTTCGTTTGTTTGTTTTTAAGTCATCAGTGCAGGTATTTTACTATGGATACGCATACATTTATTGGGGTACTGGTACTAACTTTTCTTTATACCCTGTCTATTTGAGTATTTCCATTTTCATTATTTTCATCCATATATTTGTCACTGGTCTTTCTCTTGACACACTTTGATTTTCTCGCTAGCTCATGCGCTTTATTACTTTTGCTCTTTGCCACTGTTTCACCCTCCAGATGCATCTTGGTCGTCTTTTTCTCAGCACCTTTGGGCTGTGTGATCCCAATCATCCTCGCACAGACCACTCTCACCATAGCTTGGACTGTAATAAGAGCTTTTTCATGAGAATTCGCACAGAAAACAAAAGTACTTAATCAGACTTTAGCTATGGGCATAGTAATGGCTTAATCGATCATGAAGAATTTGGCCATTTTTGTGGTATCGATTGTTGGTTAATTGTCTTGGAGCAAACGAGGCTGATTGTTGATTGTTGTAGTATCAGTTGCTGTGGTCATGTATATGTCACTTTTGTTGTAATGGCCATGTATTTATCACAGTTGTCATTTTTTTATGTATTTATCACCTTTGTTATCTAACGTCCTGTATGAACTTTGTTTTTCTGGATGTATCAGTTACTGTGCAGTCATTATGATTCTTTAGTCAGCTTTTTTTTCATCCTGTAGATATGATATGTTGTCAGTGACACATGATCATAACATTAAACTCAAGCGGTCATGTCAAGCTGGCTTTCAAGTTTCATTCCAGTTTAGGTTCCTTTTTTTTTTCCAGTTTTCTGAGTCTAGTCTACAGGTCTAGTTCGAGACCTGACTTGATGGACTGTCTATAGTTCCATCTCAGTGTGCTACAGTATCTGCGTCTGGGTCCTTATCCTCATTTTTGACTCATTCAATTTTGACTCATTTTTGACTCATTCAATTTTGACTCATATGTATATGGTCAAGAACAATATGTCAGCAATTGGAAGAGTGTGTACAGCCACACAAATACAGTCAATGAACTTTGGTCAAACACCCATAACATGGTAGAACCCAGTAACGTAATCTTCAACTCTAATGGACATCTGGAAATATGAAGAGTATTTATTTTACAGTTTCATTTTAACCCCCCACCTTTTTTTGTCTCTGAATTAGATAAAGCACCATCTACAGCTAGGAATCTTTCTCACAGCAGCATCAAGCTTGAAACATCTAAGTGCTGCCTTTGATCACTTTTAAGAGTGTATATAAATGTCTGTTAGGGTTTAGAGGAGCCATGATGCATTAATCGCTCTAAAACGTGGTCACAACGCCAGGTAGCAAGAGGCAGGATGGAGCTGGGTCAAGTCATGAATTTTCAAAATGTCCTCCATCTTCTTTGCCTAGTTTAACCTTATTGCTTTGCTCTTTTGCTCAATTTTTCATTTGGACAGTAGATGCACACATTGGCTTTCGTCATGATTAATAGATGAGGTGATGACATGGTGGGTCGCACCATTCACATTTCTTTCTGGCAGGCAATATTTGGTCTACAAGGGAGCAAACAGGGACAAAGCAGTCTCTTAGCTTCTCCTGTAATTTGCGCATATGATAGCAACTATACACAATGTAAAATATTTCTGCCATGTTCCCAGTTACCAGAGTGAGATGTGATAAAAATGGAATGCAGCACAACATGGCCAATGTTTTGTGCTACTCACAAACCTTCTCCTGCCATATTTAATTCATGCGGGTTGAGCAAGCGCTCCAAACCATGTTGCACAAACAGCAGACCTGAATATGTCACAGTTCAAGCTCTTTCATCCACAGCCAGATAACGGCAGGTGTTGCAGTTTGAGTTCCCCACCATACATACCTATGCCATCAAACGTTTGTCTTTTTTTGACATTAATGCACTGTCGAGCACTAAAGTCAACATCAAGCCCTTCGGCGATAGGGTTCATCGAAAATGATGTCACATTTGCTCATTAATATGCCCGAGGTCTGCACTTTCCGACAAAATTTTAGAAGCAGACACCGTCATTTTGGAAGAGTAAAACGTACTCGACACAAAATCTCAACATAGTTCAATCAACAAAGCTCGTGGAAAGAAAGAAGTAAAAATGTAAGGTTCACTCCGGTTCTGCTAGCCAATCAGGTGTGGCTAATTTTCAAGAAAACTAAGCACATTAAAGTAACAATTTGAAGATGTAAAGCTTAGTTTGGGGATCTTATTTTATGTCCAGAATGTATTTTCTTTCACCTGTGCCATTGTCTTGTTAGCTGAGACGCTGTAAAAATAAAAATGATAGCTTGTCACTGCACTTCCACTTTCTTTTGGCGATGGGCAACCAACTTTTGTTGTATTACCGTCCCTGTGCTTCCTACCCATAAAAAATAATAATGTATTAAAGAACTCCCTCTAAGCTTGAATCATAAAATATTAAACCCAACACAAATGCTGTGTAGTGACTAGCATGTTTTCTGCTGAGAAAAAACGATGATGAACATCCCTGCAGAGACAATCGCAGATCTAGATTTTCAGCCATTGGTCCATTTGCCCCAATTAAATTGAGAAAATGCATATAGGTGTCTTTGGGGACATTTTTGATGATAAATCCCTGCCACTTGCATGCTTGAACCCAGCATATTTCTCAAGATTCCTCACAGACTTTGGTCTGAATAAAACTCCCTTCCTATGATCACACTCACCAAATCTGCAGTGTTTTGTTGTAACCAGAATATCTCCATCAAATATATCTTTTTTTTTTAAACCAAATAGCAAGTCTGTTTACAATTTTTGCCCAATCAAACTACCCCGAACCACTCGGGTTTTTGTCCGTACGCAATACGGCCACTGTACACGGGCAAGTGTGCTTTTATGAAAATAGAATTTTTTACGCAGTTTCGATCCACCGTATACCGCTGCAGCGTTCTTTCAAACACGAATGTATGGTCACAAGCAACAATTGAAGAGTAAATATACGGCTCCGCCGACCCGCGCGATGCTTTCATCTCGTGGAACAGCGCATGTAATGGGATTCGGCCATTCACTGACAAGGTGGCTGATGGATGAGGTGATTACATCCCTTTTTTGCTTCGCCGGCGGACAGCCCCCACTTTCTAATTGGTAAGAGAGCAGATGACAAGGGCCTCTACCTTTCCACTTCCTAGTCATTTGACTAATCTCGTTTTATCCCCTTGTCGACGGCCACGGGACTCGGGCGGGGAGTGCGATGGAAATAACTTGCATGGGCGTAGTACTTTATTGGGGACAGATGTTTCCCCGGCTGGAGTGACAGCAGATCTTTCTCCAACTCCCCAAAGTGAGCGGTAGCCTTTGGACATCATTAATAACGGCCAAGTTTAGACTCGCTCGCTTGCCTCTTTAAGAAAAGGAAGTTTTTGCGAAAAAAGGTGTTTGATGCTTTGTATACTATGTGTGCAGTGGGAGAATTCCTGTTTGTTTATGAGTTTGTGTGTGGGCAGCGGGAAGTCCGACAGTGATGCAGCAGAAGCTGATTGACCCAGGCACCTCGCATCATGCAGTACTGCCAACAACAAAAGTGCCTATTCTCTTTGTAACATCAGTCAAAAGATGAATCCCCTTCTACGGCCGACTCAAAATTGAATTCCTCCCTTTTGTTGCGGGCAAAAAAAAAAAAAAAAACGAGATCACATTTCATCAAGGCCTTTTCAATAGGTTTTAAATTGTACTTGTCAGCTGCCTCATACAACAGAATGATGTTTATCTGTACTTGGGTGGCAGAGAAGTGAGATAGGGACCGGGTGTTGATAGGAAAAAAAAAAAAATGAAGAATGATATGGGATTATGTCTGGCCTTAGATTCCTCAAACATTGTGGATTGGATATCATTCGTAATCAATGGGGTTCTTACTCAAACATTGAAAATAACCTTTAAGCCCTGAGGAGAAGCCTTGAAAGAACGGAAACTTACACTATATGTATTGCAGTGACTTGTAGAAAAACAACAATTTATCACTGGCCTCTCTTACGTTAAGCAAGGTGGTTGATACCCCTGAAATGTAACTATTAAATGTACGTGTCATTTTAACTTTTTAAAGCAAATAATTAGTAATGTAACTAAGTTAGTTTTTTTAAGCAAATAATCTGTAAATTGTTATTTTTCAAAGTTTTTCCAAGATGCACTGTAAAAGTTTTAAGAAATCTATGGATTTGAAGTAGGGCTGGGCAATATGGCCAAAAAATAAAATCTTGATTTTTACCATTTTTTAGACATATATTTAAAGGTTTGATTTATTAAAAAAAAAAAAAAAAAAACCTGTAACATAACACATTCCCAAAGATGTATTTTTATACATCTGTTATGAATCTAGGGCAAACAATCCTACGTATTTATTTATTATTTTCAAGTGTCGAGGTTAAGGATAGTCAGAGAATAAATGGCTCTGAATGAGCAAAGTAGTTAGTAACTATTGTACATATTTCTTCTAAACCACTCATCCGACATTCTGTCAGTTTTGATTCAGCTCATTTCCAAATCTTTGATTTTTAAAATGAATTAATCAGATTTGATTTATTGCACACCCCTAAATTTGAGTGCAACTTTTGGTCTGCAACAAAAACAAATCTTCTGTTCCTCACCATTGCAATCCCGCTAAAAACAAAACGACGCTTACCTTTGATAATGCCAGAGATGTATTTGCAACAACACGTGTGTCCTACTTGTGCTTTCTCCCTTTTCTCGTGTTTCGACAGTAACTTGGCACGACAACAATTGTCATATTGTGAAAATAACACCCATTGTGTTGGATCTCTTTCAGCTCATTAATCACCGCGTTGCATTGAAGTGATGCTTCCCCATCCAAACCCATCATTTTCCCTCGTCGCGCCGCTAACACTTGACATCAAAAGTTGAAACGCGCCGCTCGCGTACAGTACGTTGCTCAAATATGCAAAATACGCACGCGTAAAATGAGCGATCGCTTCTCGATTTAACGAAAGAATAGCCGTCGTTCCTAAGAGGATGCGCCGATCGCAAAGGTCAGCGCCGTCCGCGGCGAACAAATGGGGCCGCTAATGGTTTTCTGCTGCCAGGCGTCCATAGCCACAAAAGAACAGGTGCCCGTCTGAATCTTGATGATCCCCTCTAAGTGAAATCATTAATGTGCATCCGGCTCAATTAAGCAGGCGAGATGGAAATGATTGCCCGCCGTAAGACACGCTGAGAAAAGTAACACGGCTCGGCGTCACAGGAAGAGGCGGCTTTGTAAATACTGCTGCTGAACAACTTCCCCGCACCGAACGGCGCCGCCGACATTTGTTACGGCAGAGTGAGAGCTCGGGAGCTGTTTACGGTCCCCGTGTAGTTGCGCCTCAAGGTCGCGTGCGTTGCGCCGGGTGAGGAGGATTACGGCACCTAATGGACAGAGCTGCGCTTTAATGAAGAGAGCTGATGAGATGGCGGGTCGACAGATGAGCGGGGCCCCGCGCCGCCGGCGCCGCGTGGAGGTTTTCAACAGCTGGCTAAATCAAGCCGCGTTTGTTTTCGTTCTAACGATGGCTTTGATAAATCCGTTTATCGCGCAATCGGCGAATAGGCAAATTGTTGAATTTGTTGTTGCAGGTTGACTTCTAATTGTAGAAAATTGACAATAACATGACTTGTATTTTTTCGCTTTGCAATCTTTTCATTGACGTTTTTAACCCTTATATTCTGTTTGGCACAAAAATCACCAACCTCTTTGATAGTGAGAGCGACTTCATTAGTAGGCATGTGCCAATAACTGGATTAGGGATATATCATGGTTTTAAAAGTCACGGTCACATAAAACAGCCCAAAACTGCTTTATTTCAAATCAATAATTGAGTACAGTGGCTTGGGTGTTTAGTACAGTGATCCCTCCTACTTCGCGTCTCAGATATCACGCTCTCAGTTCTTCGGGGGGTTTTCCAGGAAAAATTAAAAATATTTAGAAATAAAAAAAAAATAAATAAAAATTGAAAAAAAAGATTGAAAAAAGCAAAAAAGTACATTATACAGTACTGTATTCATCAAATAACTAAGTAATATTAGTTAACTATGTTAAGAATTCTTCAAGCGTTAGAGTTCGTGACGTTTTTTACCTTATTTTGAAATGCCATGCTTTTAATTTGTCGGGTCGCGTTACATTTCCGTTTCCTGTTTTACGTTCTCTGTGTGTCATTTGGCTCCTTAAGGTGACTTAGTGAATGACAAAGTAAGCACATATTTATAGTTTATTATCACTTATGTTGATAACGCACACTACTGCCTATGTTTAGTAAGCGATGAGTGTTTATTCTGTTTATGTGTTCGTTTGTGTAGAGGTTACACTTTATAGTTGGTAGTTGTTGTTGGTTGTTGCTAACCCGCTAATGTCGGCTAAAAATACGGTAAATTCATAGATTAAAGTTCGGCAAGTTTTAGTTGACTGACTTTAAGATTGTTGTTGATTTATTATTCAACAGATGATACACCATACATGAGCCAAAATAAATGTGAAGTTCAACGTGATGACTTGCGTAGTCTTTCACCGGAGTCTTGGTGCAGATAACCAGTCCTGAGAACAAATTTTCAACAAAGTCATATTAGTTATTTAATGAATATACAATCATGTTAATAATGTTAATAAGGATAATGTAATGTTAAATAACAGGAGAAAGGAAAGAAAATACGCAAAAAAAAAAACAAAAAAAAGGGATTGTTTATGGTTACTGCGGCTATATTGGGGCATACATAGAAATCTAGGAACTGATACCCTACTTCGCGGGTTTCAGACTTTGCGAGGGCTTGACACCCCCCACTTTCCCGTGACAAGAATAAGAGTTCAAATAATCCAAATCCTAGAGCAATTTTGGACTATCCCATGGTTCCAATTTTGTTCTTGCAGCACATCTTCCCTTCTGTGCAATGAGCAAATCCCATGCATTTGATTGTGGTATGAAAGAAGCCCATCCATCACCCTGGGATGAACTCCGCAGTCGACATTGAGTGAGCCAGGTCTTCTCACATGTCCACTGTCTGTAATGGAAACTCCCAAAGGCACTCTTCAACATCACGTAGTCCCCACTGGAGCCGTTATAGCTGCAAAAGGGTGTGACCGACTGCACGTTTTCTTCCATTTTCACTTGCCGCCTTTGGAACGGCCAGGTGTCCCATTTCGGTCGTGAATATCATCTGCGGCGCATGCGCACGCGGCCCTGAAATGGATTTCAGGTCTGTATGGCACGCTCTTATGAGAACTCTTCCTGATTACACATCTAAGAAAAATAAATCACTTAAGACTTTCTTTTGTATTCCGCAGAGCAAAGCGGCCATTCATGAATTGGTTTGCGGGCAAGGCGCGATGATGCTCAATCATTTTCTTATCAGCGCTTTCTGGCCCGGTCCAGCTAAGGGATGACCCAATGAAAGAGGAGAAATGAAGGACGGCGACTTCTCACACGGCTGCTTTATTCTGCCCCAAATCCCCTCCTGATACCCACTCTGTGAAGGTTAATGGGGGATGAAGCATTTTGTCATAAAGCTCGCAGCAGCCTCTCTTGGCGTGGCCTGGCCTGAGAGGCAGCAGGCGGGTCACAAAGAGCAAATTTATGCCGCCGCCTACAGCCACCGGTGAACAACTTGTCACGGCGGCCTATTTGAGGACAATACGCATGCCGGTGCCAAGCTGCTGCAGGTACAAGGACACGACGCGGCGCGGCTCGCGCGCCGGCTTGCTTCAGCGCGCTTATGTGCAGAACTTCGGAAAAGGAACCGTTTTTATGTGCGACCACAAAAGTGGGTAAGGTCATGCTGATGGAAAAAAAAAAAAACAGGTGGAACATATTTGGACCTGCATGAAGAAAATGTGTCGGTTTTGAAGAGCACTCTGCCCTATGAACAAAATATTACATTTTTTTTTTTTTGTGGTTGAAAATATCTGTGGTGGAGCTGTGCAAGGTTGCTCATCTCTGCCATGGCCTCTCAGTACAATATGGCCAATGCTATCATAAAAGAATATACACTGCTGCAGTGAACTTGGAAGAATCGACCAGGTGAGTAGTTTAACATTCATAACGCTGAGCTCAACTTTTTTAACTTCCATCCATTTTCTAAAGACGCTTAACCTCGAAAGGGTCGCAGGCTTGGTGCTGCTTATCCCAGCTGAATTTGGGCAATAGGTGCCGTTTCTATGGAGGAATTTGCGCAAAAGTCTAAATGTGTCATTTGTCGTTCTCATTTGCAATAGTGAAGTAAAAATTCCAGTAAATATTTGTTGAAAAATAATAGTAGCCCATAAATACAGAAACATGTCACACATAATGTAACCACCATGTTTTGTATTAAATATTTTTCGAAATTCATATTTTGTGTTGTATTTTAGGATTTCATTTGATGTTAATCATTGATTAGTGGTCGTACGACTGAAACTCCTGGTCTGCGTGCTCCCTCTAGTGGTACCAGAAGAATATTGCAGACCAAATTTTGCTTGTTATAATTTTTGGTGTTGACTATTAATTGTTAGATTATTTGTATTTCAATCGTTTTTCTATTATCCTCATTTTCAAATAATCTATCAGTTCATTACATTTCCAACATTGCAGCAAAAAAATTCAAACATATTACCCTGAAGCTGAAAGTTGACCATACAAACTAATAGCTTCAAATAAATAATACAAGTCCAGTACAGTATTTTTTTTAATTACTTTTGTTTGAAGTATTTTTCAAACTTTTTAATACAGGGCATTTTAAAGAGCTTTTAAATGTAGTCGTTATCTCGATAACTAAAATAGGAAGTGTCTGGGTTTTTTTTTTTTTTTTACTTAGATCGCTTGCGCTCCCTTTTATACAATGACGTGTCACTGACCTCTGCTGGCAGCATCTATGTACTGCAAAACGTTTTAATGTACAGCACTCGGTGATTGACACCACTAACGTGTTTATCTTATTGACTTGTTTTGTGGCACCCAGTCATTTGAAACGTGCTTAACAAGCAGCCTTTTTTCTTTTATCTTAATTATTTACAGCCATTGTTCGGGAAGTGATGATGTAACGTATCCGATCACACTTAAGGGTGGCACACGTTTAACAGGTCTTTTAGTATATTGTTTGTCTGGAGACACTCAAATCTTATGGGAGCTTTTATGCGTGTAAATAGTTTGTTGGGGCACTCGGTCGTAACTTTTTGGCACCTGTTTATTGCCTCTCATCAAAGATAGCATCACCTCATTGACTCGGCGCTCGCTTCCATGAGAGGTCAGCAAAAAACGGCGGCCGTTCCCGCTGAATGATTTGTTTCCGTGTCACGGGAAAAATCAATAAAAGACACACAAGATTGTGGAGGAAGATTTCCGAGTCGATATTTTCCAAGCAATAAACAACACCATGTATTTAATCTTGATGCTATTCCGCAGCTTCCTGGGGCAACATCAGAAGGAAAATTGGGCCTGTAGTGTCACAATAAGCTTTTATCATTTCGCCCGCATTTTTACAGTAGTGTGCATATCATTGACCCCATGCAGAGCTTGAAATAAGCGGTTTTGCACCTCTAATATGTGATCTGTACCGAACAATGGCCGTGGTTCAGGCCGCTGTAGTTGAACGAAGATGAAAAGTAGGAGACGTAGTCAAGTCAAGCGCTGCAACAACGTAACGTAACATCCCACCAATGCGCTACACGGGCCACCTTCAAAATAAACCCGTCAAATAATACATGCTTGCAATGTATTAGACTTTTATTTTGAAGGATTCTTTGGAGCTCTGCTCGCGTTTCAAATAACTTGACACATCCAAGTCTTGGGTAGCTGCTGACGTGAGGATGAGACATATGGCACCTTCAAAGGCAGTTGGATAGTTCAAATTCCTCCAGAATTAAAGGTTATTTTGAGAATAAATGTACATGCAAGCATTTATTCAGCAGTATAGCATTGTTTGAAGCATCTAGCATTAGAAATGAGACGCCCTGACCACACCACAGGGCCGAACGAGCTCCTGTATGGAGTAGAAGATAGGAGCCACTGTGTAAACTGATAACTAATATAAAACACACACACCACCATGTTTGTCCCCCCCAATCTTTTACCTTACTTTGGGTAGTTTGCATGGTTTCCCCATGCCTGCGTGGTTTCCCATCAAGCCTGTGACCCTTGTGAGTTTAAGCGGCTCTAGAAAATGGATGGACGAATGTTTGTGTCAATCAAAGTACCATTGATTTATCTGCGCATGCAAGCATATTTTTTGTGTGTGCGCCCACCCCCCAGTAAGTGAAAACATTATGTAAAACGCTCCCACTTGCCATGTTGCTTACAAATAAAAATAAAACATGTATAAGTATACCTTGAATTGTATCATTCTAACGTTAACGAAAGGAAAAAGGCTTCTTAACTTTGAAATAAATGTTGACTTTTTTCTTTTTTGACAGGCTTTATAAAGTTTATAGGTAGAAAAAAACCCCAAAGTTTTTCTACTCTACTATTTCTCTGCCTGTCGCCTACGCACCCCACTTAAGCTCTCCGGATCACTGACTCACTGCCAGATCGTTCACTACTCGTCCATGCAAAGAATTTCCTGCGTTTTTACCCAAGCTTGATCATCCGTGTCTGCCCATGAACCTTTCTGTCATTTTATTCTCCGTTGTCTCCTGTATCCCACAATGAGTCCTACCAAATATACTTGCCCATCTTCGTTGCTATACATCTTACATACACATAAAAGTGACGCGTATTATGCTGATAAAATGTATTTAAAAAGTCGTTAAAATGCCACATTGACTTAAAAAAAATGTCAAATGTTTTAAGAGTTTTCACAAAAATCGTTTTGAACATTTAAGAATTACACCACAGCACTTTTTATGCAGAGTCATCTAAACATGGAACATGAGATGCACTTTTTGAAGCCAAAAATGCCAAAAAATTGAGGAAAATTTTTCCTCAATCGAGTATGCGCTTCACTTCTTGGAGACAAAAATGAACACGTTCATAAATGAGCAGCAAGGGAAGGCTTGTCAAAGCATCTCCAGGGACAAAACTCTTGAGTGTGGTGATGTCCATCGCCCCCAGACTTGAGCTGTCATCAACTCCCTCATGGATTGATCCAACAGCACAATATTATTTGCCTGCACCCCATCCAAAAACTACTCGTCCAACAGTGACAATGATGTGGACAGGAGGATAAAGAAAGTATTAACTACAAACTAAATAGCACTGTCATACGCTGTCGTCTGTTTTTGTAAAAATGTTGACGTTTTAGCCAACAAAAACTTCCAAGAGGCTGCGGAAAACAACCAGTATTTCATCACTTTGTGTGCCGATGGCGTCGAAGGACAAAGACAGAAGCGCAATGAGTTATTCAGAGGTACTTGAGTGTTTGTTTTCATTTTATACTCAAGTCATTATTTGGAAACATGCATTTAGTTTTCACGTTCTACTTTTCAACTCTAACTTTGTGAATAATTAGAAACTGCAGTATTTGCTGTGCTTTTTTTTTTAACTACATGCATTTAAGTGTGCTAGACTGTTGCGGAGATGTGAACATTTCTATTTATTTTTGATATGGCTTTCTGGAAAAATAGACAGCTTTTCCCCACTGCTAATAAGACTGAATAATAACAATCATTTTTAATATTTATTCAATTGATTGTTCATGTTTATTTAATTTCCACCAATTGGACCATCATTACCAGTTTTGTTGTACACCTGCTATTTTATCTATTTTATTTTGCTGTAGGTTTTATGTTAAGGGACTCCAATGTAAATTAGCCGTGTGCTAACTTCAGCGCAATAATGCAGATTCTGGACCAGCCAGGGTTCATATGCAATGTATCTTTCAAATAAACAATAACATGAAATATAAGATTATCTTATTAAATAATAAGATTACAGTTATAAACCAAGTAAATGGTATAATATTGCTTTAAAACGTCTTAAATTCCTTGCATAATGCCTTTTAATTGTAAAATATATTGGGACGTGTATGATTACCAAGGTAGAGCGAAATCGAACTAATTTTCCAAGAATATCTAGACCTAACAAGCTGAACTTTATACCCTTTATCATTTTATTTTTTTGAAGAAAATAAATGTGATGTTGCTGTCGGTGAGTCCTCGTGCAGCCGGATGGTGGTGTCTGAAGATGGGTATGGGGGTGAGTGTAGGAGGGGGGGGGCTCCACTGGCTCCATACTGGCTGCCATAACGCGGCTAAGCTCAAGCGGCAGACGCGTCCTAACTCTCCGCCTTGACGTAAATATGATCCGTTTTACGTTTTGACAACATTTGACATCGCTTTGCATGTTTCTTCTCTTCCCTCCCCAAGGATAAAAAGCCGCATCCCGAGGGTGCGTACGGAATCAGAAGCAGCAGCAGCAGCAGCATCCTCGCCAGCCGACTGAGGCGAGGTCATGTTGCACGGTAAGATCCGGAGAACGTGATCGCTGCAAAACAAGCAGTGTGTGATTTCTTTCTCTTTTTTTTTTTTTTGCTCTCCCTTTCGCATGCTTGTGTGCTCGATCGGCACCGCTAACACCGTTTCGTAGCGGCGAGGTAGGCATGCATCGCCGGGGTTGTTGTCATCCACGCTGCCATTCCTTCAGATGGAAATAGGTTAGTGGGGCAGATCGAAGCGATCGCCGACCATGTTGTAAATAAAATCAATATAATATGAAGGGGGCGTATGCTGTTTACGTGCAAGACGCGCATCACTGGTCTAGACAGTAATGCAAAGGGGGAGGGTTTTGGGGTGTGTGTTGAATGTTACCCATAGTACAGCGTGCATACGTGTGAGGCCTGCAGGCTGCATTCATAACAATGGGGTGGCTAAACAAAATCATTTGAGGTTTTGGATTCGTGTAGAAACTGGCCATTAGATTAGGTACACTTTCCCATCCGGTCAAGAAAATATGCCTATAAAGCAGTGCCTCTCAATATTTTTTGGGAAAAATACCCCCTAAAAAAGAGAAATAGCTGCGGTTACTATAAATAGGATTATTATCTCGAAAAATAAGATATGCATTAGTGTACCTAAAAGTGTATCCTTTTTATCAACAGAATAGAAACAACAATCAAAAACTAAACCTTAAACAATGTATATAGGTTACACGTTATTCTGAAACAAAAATCACCAAAAGTGCTTGAAATAAAACAAAAAAAGGTCAATTCATATTCAAACATTTGATCCACTGAACCATTTATTGCAAATTTTTTATTGCTATGTATTTGCTCACGGAATGCAGTCTGCTGCTCGGGAAGTGAACAGAATAAGAATTTCATTGTGTAGTATAATAATACTATACATATGACAATAAAACTCTTGAATCTTGAATTTGACGCTGCAAAGATTATTCAATTAAATCAATAATAATACATGTAAATAGATCTGGAACACTAACACAGGAGCACTAATATCTTATCAATTTTACCCCCCAAAAAAGGACACAATATTAAGCTAAATGTTTTCAAAATCACTTTTACCATCAGTGTGAATTCAAATAAAGCAGCAATTAAAAACTACCTCGCAAACTTTGACAATGAATGCCACTGCACCACCTGGTGGCGTGGGTGCGCACTTACATTTCACTCAGCAAATTCAAAGCCTGCCCCCCCCCAAAAAAAAAAAAAAATGTGGGTATTGATTTACCATCCTATCAAAACTAAACATTAATTTTCAAAAAGGAAGCAGCTAGAGCTCTGATTTTAGGTTCTGAAATTCATGTTCATCAAGCCAGTCTTTTATTCATTGGTGGCTGTCATAACTGCAGCCTAATGGAAAGATGATCATTCATGAATTATAAATGATCCTTAACCTCATTCACAACAAACGACGTAACCTTCATTTCCTGTCCCCTGATTAGACGGCCTATATTAGTCAGATAGCACATCTCCGCATGGCCCACTTCCTCACTGTCCTTGGCAATATATCGGAGCTAATGTTAGACACGCGTCGCATTTCATTTATTATCACGACATCCAATTATCCTGAAGTGGACAGGAAATTATGTTAGTTTTCTCAAAACACATCTCCTAGATTTGATTTATTAGTTGCTTTTCATTTTGAGGTCATCTTGCAGTAAAATGTGGTGAATAAATTTATGCACAAATTCTTCTTCTTTAGGTATACTAAAGATTAGACGCAGGAAGAAACACATGTATTGCAACTTTATAGCTTTATAACCTATTTGTCAGCCTTACATGTATTTACGGTCACTATTAAACCAGTTTGTGTGGTAAAAATTGTGATTTTTCTCTGTTTTTCTAGATTGTGTCATTCACATCATGTTTTTTTCTTATTTTCCAAAACTGTTAAGAAATTACTTAGTCTATCATGCTTTAGCCTGACAAAATATGAAAACACTACCAGGAAATGATTATAAACCTTATGATGGACTGTATATTTAGCCTTTTCACTCACCTTTCAAGGCCAACAGAATATTGGTTGCTATGTCTATATAAATATGAGTGCTGCCATTGAAAGATTGACTTCCATTCTTCAGTTACGCTTGCATGTAGGTAACAGCTGCGTTGTAAGTGTGGAAACACTGCCATCCAATGGTCACCGTTAGCACTGCAGTGCTCAATTGGCTTATATTAGGTAAGCATTAATCAAGGTTGTCAGCTCCTCGCCATTGAAAAAAAAAGACGATTTTAAAAGACGATTTTAAAAGAAGATCATTCCCGTCCATGGCACTGAATGAGTTAACTTCGAGGTGCAATGCACTTGTATTGTTATACAGAATACATAGAGCTATACTTAAGAACACATTTTTCTGAAAAGCCTGACGTGAGGCATATGTGCTAAGTATGGGTACACCGCGTGACCCAAAACACACACAGTTGTTGAAATAAAGCATCAACGACAGCGTCAATTATATTAAACCTGTAGAATCCAACCGTCAGGATTCAAAATTCGTTTTAGAACATCGAAAATGCCGTCTTGTAAAATATGCCGCTCTACTTTACCGCCACCTACGACACTTGAGTGGAACAGTATCATGCGGTACTTGATATGATTGCCCTATTTTTTTTTTTTTTAATCTAGCAATCCTGTTAGCCGTATTTCGTATTGTTTGTCTTTGCGGAGGTCTGCACTTTGCAAAGTGCCGTTCTAGTTATCACTTCTCGTCTCGGAGTCCTTCAACCCCAAGCGAAGAGATTACTGTGCTCAGCCACTGTAATGGAGGCCCGAAAATAACCTTTTTCAGCTATATCCCTCGGCGCTAGTTGCTCCTTTTGAAGGAAGGGTGACATACTCACCAGGCAAGCCTGGTTTCTTTTATGCATGAAGACTCCATTATGATGCTTTATTTTCATGTACACAACAGTTGTAACAAAAATTGCGTTTTATTTGGTAAACATAGGGTTAAACACTGTGTTCAGATTTTGTTTTTAAGCCCTGAATCAGTGGTTCTCAAATGGGGGTACTTGAAGGAAGTAGGTTATCCAATTTCATTATTGTAAAAGCCAGATCCTCCCAAATGCTAGAGTGGTTGGACCTAACTTGTTCCACCTCTCGTTACCTGTCAAGTTAATGATTTATCTTTGTGAAGAAATCTCTACTATGATCCCAAAAGAGGACACTTTAATATGAATATTTTTCTGTAGACAAATGTTTATGATTATTTCTTTTCGAGAACAGGTCTGACACTTTATGTTGATTATTTTTTCGTTGATAAATAGTTATTAATGATTTACTTTTTGCAAACAGATCTCTACTGCAACTTCAAAACAGGACACTTTGTTTTATATTTTTCTGTGGAGATATATTTATTTATAATTTTGGAGAACAGGTCTGATACTTTATATTGGTTGTTGTTTTTTTTTTTTGGGGGGGGGGGGGGGGTATTTATTAATAATTAAGTTTATTTCTTTTTGAGAACGGATGTATCCTATGATCCAAAAGAGGACACTTTAGGTTTTTTTGGACCAATACAAATAAAGTTTGAAAGGGTCTTAATCCAAATAAATCACACATTGATGGCATGTTTTAAGTCCTTTTTTTGTTGTTGTTTTTTTTTAACCCCAAAAATGCTTTGCGCTGGTTAAGGGGTACTTGGCTGAAATAATATTTCACAGGGGGTCCATCATTGAAAAGCAAGTTGAAAACCCCTGCTCTAAACGAAGCTCCCCAACACATGTCAACATAGCTCCATTACACCCGCTTACCACAAGATGGAGACAAAGTAAAAATGTAATTGCTTGACTACACAGAGGTTTGCTTTACATATGTTTTGCCATTACTAGATAAAATACATTGTCATCACGTGATGGATATAATGCACCCCTAAAATGCTTCCCGAGTTTATTTACATAAAATAAAATATCATCGAACCACTTAGCGAGAAACAAATGGTTATCCGGCTCTCGGCTGTCTGTTTTGCCCATGAATTAATGATTGAATCGGCGAGTGCGACGCCATCAAATTTTAATGAGCCGCATGTTTGGCTTCTTAGTCAGCGGGCCGAGCTGCACGAGGACGAAGCGCACGCCCGCGCCCCGTCGTACGTGCGCGTCGCCCGTTAACGCCGGCGAGTTTGCGGGCCCGGAAGGCCATAAAGATGGCTTCATACAAGCGTCCCACAGGAGTTTTTTGGGGAAGTGAAATATGAATAACTTAGAGCTTATGCATTTTTTATCGCCATTATCGTTCGGCTCAGGCGTTTCGCCGTAAATGATAATACACAGATTGCGCATTCCCGTCGCGGCAACCTTAGCACGAGCCTTCAAATTCTATCATACGGTCAGATCACCGGCTTTTTTCATTATTCAGAACCCTTCTTAAAATCGCTTTATATTTCGTCAGGATCAACATTTCCGCGCTTCGTCGTTGATTGACTGCTACTCTAAAAGGAGTTGTATTCGCGGGCGAGGGCAAAGGTCACCCGAGCTTTGCGGCCGGAACACGATTGTGTGCCGACCTCGCCGGTACTGTATGTATAATGCATGCTCGAGGGGCAACGTAATGTATCGCAGCTGCTTGACTGACTTGACTCACACAAACGCGCTTTGAAAGGAAACCCCGGACCAAATTTTACGGCAACTTCCTGTTCACTCTGTAAAAAGCACAAATGAGCTTTTTCCTCTATTGGCTTTGGAGGGGTGTGAAAGAAAAACATGGGACCTGCACCTTCCATTACCTGATCCCAGATTTATGGAACGCCGCGTGAATAAAACATCTTAGCGTGCGCGCTTGTGCGGCGACTTTCTCACACTCCGGCAAAGTAATAAAATAGCCCGACAGACAAATCTTTCCTTAATGGATTTGCTAGTTCGTTACGTGAAAATCGCACACAGTGAATTTTATTAGTTTCTTTTTTTAATTTTCTATGCACCTGGCTAGCTTTTTATGAGCTTTCTTACATGGAAATTGAAAATTGTAACTCCACAAAACCAGTGCAGCACATTCAATTTTACTGTGTGTACTTAGTGTTTTTATTGCTTTTCTTCACTGCATTGGCCAGGGAAATCACATGATGCTAATTGTCTTTAAAGGGAAGGTCAACGCACATGTTTTCTTTGCAATATGCTCCACACGCCCTCACTAGAATAAACATGACATTCTGCATTTATGGAGTATGAAGCAACAAAATGTGGGGTGGCCATTTTGCCACTTGACAGCAGTTTTGCTCAGGTAAATGACCAATCACCTGTTTTCTGAGAGTAGTCATGTGATGTGAGCTTTGTGATTGGTTGTTGTCTGATCACTGAGCAGCCATGTTGTAATTTTCCGTTGACAGCATGTGGAAAAATGTCTATGGAGATGGATCAAAACGGGTGGATTTTGCTGCTTAATTCGTATTTCAAAAACAAATATTGTGTTCAGGTTGGCGGGGACCATGTAAAACACAGGTGTTAAACTCAAGGCCTGAGGGCCAGATCCGGACCGCCAAATCTTTTTATGTGGCCCGTGAAATTTTGGGAGAACACAACTATTTTTTTTTATCCCAATCTCTCATTTTAACACCCTCCGATTTCAAAGCTAGGTAAGTGTGTGACAAACACACTTCAAAATTAATTTGATTTCAGTCATTCCGGTCCCCTTGACGTAGAAGATATTATTGTAAAGAATTCCCCTTTAAATGTATGTGGCATCCATTTCAGTCACTAAACATGGTTCCTTGCCCTAACTGAGTGAATTGATGGAATGCTATATTTGTTAGGTAAATACTACAAACTGATATTTGATTTGACTATTTTGTTTCAATGAATTTAATCACTCAAAAATTATGGCTGCAGCTATTATATATTTTATTTTTTTTTACATTTGCTTCGTTTTCCAGGTTCCCCTGACTCCATGTGCCTTGATCCGTATCTGAGGTTCTGAGCCATTTTCATATCGTGGTCGGCTCTTCTCCTGCAACCGGAACCGAAACTTCTGAAAGGATGTGAGCTATGTCGGAAAAGGAGAGAAAAAAGCAATAAGGAAAACGTCGGGTTTGCTTTGCTGATATGGACGGACAGCTCCACTGATACCAGACTGCGCCGCGAAGTAAGTGTACGCAAACATTTGAATAACTGACAAGTACACTATCACAGTGTCGAGTGAAGTTTATCTTCTCGTGGGGAGGTTTCTCTGCTGCATCAAATACTGTCAGGTTTTCTCCGCTTATCTTTTTTTTGACCAAGAATGTCTTCCATATAAACCACTTATGTGCACTCTACTCCCTCTCATCTCCTCCCTGCTTCCACACTTCACTGACATGTTTGTACTCCATCTTCTCCTCTATTTTTTTTTTCAAGCAAGTCTTTGTTCTCTCTCGCTTTGACGAAATGAGAAGAACCTTTTTATGAAGAGGCAGCCACTTGTTTGTGAGAGGTTATTGATCGGTGCACAAAAGTGTGGCTTACGGGCTTGACTTTTTTTTTAATGCACAATTGCTGTGGGAAATTTGTACATACCTCACAATGAGGCTTTTTATTTGGAAAAATAGGATTGCAAGTCAGTCAAGCGAAACATTTACATACACACACACACACACACACACACACATATATATATATATATATATAAATATATATAAATATATAAAATCATCGTATAGCCTGATAGAAACATCTAAATAGTATATACATATTAAAAATTGGTAAAAAAAAAATAGTATAGTAAGTGCTACTTATATATACTCGTAATATACACAAATACAATTAAATAACATCATAAATAGAAAAATATTTGCAGGAAAAATGACATTTTATTCACGTTTGAGTGATGTTGACTTGAGCTACTTACAGCCATAAACCCTAGCTTAGCCTAGCCTAGCCTAGCCTTCGTATTTGTTGATTATCTCCAGCTTCGTTTCCATACTAATCATATTCTTACTTCTCCCTTTAACATCACTATCAATCTTGGGACCCATGGCTAACCAATTCAAGTTTGAATTAAGCACTAAAATGCACAATAAATACGATATTGTAAGCACTCACATGAGATCAATTCTTTAGCATTTTGGCATCTTAGTGACACCGTGACACCGACCGATAGCAGACCAGCATTTTAGTGACGCGTTGCAGCGCAGGCAGTTTGACCCGAACAGAAAATAAGAGCGATTACCTAAAAACACCTGAAGAGGGAGGCAAAACAACATAAACTTAGCCAAACCAGGTCAGGACTGTGCTTTATGCCGTAAAGTGGGGAAAAAAGCTGTGAAGAGGGGACGAAAAAACGTAGTATTCCACTTCGGAATGTGGAAAAATATAAGCTTGCGACCTTGTAACCCGGGGGTCCACTGCAAATGCATGTTTATTGGGATTAATCGTTATCACTTCAAAATGACTGAGAAAAAACAGGTCATATCACGCAACCTTAATTTCCTAAAAACAAGCAGAACCACATTTTGACTGATTTAATCATTTCATCTTCATAATATCAATTACAGTACATAAAACAAGGCCCAAACAAACTTGTCCTAAGCACCTAATTTGCATGTACCGTAATTATCCAATATTCTCTACTGCAATCTATTATTTAGCTACCCGAGAGGGGCAAAATCTTACAAACAACTGTTTGATGCATTTTAGTTCTACTCCACCACACTAATAAACACATTGTTAAATTAATTCATGTAACAGTCCTACTGGATCTTATTAAATGTCATTAGCGTATGCGATAGCAACAAACTACCATAACACACCCCCTGAAAGTCTGTCTCCATTACGCAGGCGTATTAGAATGAAAATGTTTGCCGTGTCTGCTGATTTCCACCTCGGCGTGAATTGTTTTATTGCGCCTGCAACACGTGCTTAATATGCGCTTAATGGCTTCTTAATGAAAGGGCATAACATTGTATCCAGATTGCGTTATTCATAAGTCAAGAAGGGCTGACACAGTATCTGGCTGCAGGTGTGATTAGACGTAATTTCGCATCAAGTACTTCCTCCTAAGTAGTCCATAAAACCTTACAGGCTCATTGCACCTTTTAGCCCCGGTAATCAGGATTTGCGGTGGGATTTATTTCGTTTAACCTTTCAATGAAGCAACACATTTACGGCGTAAAAATTCTGGCGCGCTATTTTTTTCTGGTTCTAATTTGCACATTTTGAGGCGCGGCTGTCAAGCGTTCCAGCAGCTTTTCTTTGCGGCGCCTTTGTAGAAGGTGTAAACATCTTTTGAGCTTTCAGGGGAAAAAAAATGAAGTAGATTACTTGCCACATATGCAGGATTAGCATAAATAGCAACAGAGCATGAGCCAATTGTAGAATTCAGGATACGTTTGGGTTTGAAAAAAAAAAGTATAAAATACAGATTACATATAACTTATACGATTTCAGTACTCTTTTTACCTGTGGAAAATGTTGGGTCCCGGGACTCACGATACTAAAAAGCAATGGGTCCCAAAAGAGATGTTTGGAGTCCCAAAAATTGCACAGTAAAAAGGACAAAGTAAGTCTAAGGTTCAAACTGCCTTTACAACAGATATGAACAAATGTCACGGTAAAATTGATTGAAATAATAGAAACGTAGATTTTTACGTTTCGTTTGTTTAGCTTCAACATGACCGTTTTGTTCCTCTTATCGATCTTCTAAAGACTTTCGGTTTCGCTTTTTGGCTCAGTGACCTGATTTGTATGACTTGACTTGTCACTGATACCAAAAAAATGCTTGACGTTGATGTTGTTTCAAGCCTCAAGATTCAGGAGGCAGTTTTTCAATAACGCAATCACACAAGTTTGCAAAAAGCGACAAGACCGCTTTCAATTCAAACCGGTTGAATTTCCGAACCGTTTTTTAGCACGTCGAATTTTGCGTGGAGGACGCATGGACGCATGCAAACGAGAGCGCTGCTATTATACATCCTCACATGATGAACACTATGAAGGTATAACATTTACTTTTGTGTTGTTTTTCATATATTAAAAAAAAATGTTTTGCACATTAATAGGCCACACATGTTTAAGCTTAAACATGCTTATCACAAAAAAAACACTGATGAGAAACAACACCTTTAATGCAAATTTTAAGCGTGATTAAAGTTCCCTGACATTGATTCAATATTTAACTTTATTCATGATATTTAAATTCGACAGCATACATTAGAATAATGAGGAGCTTGTATCAGCATGTGTCTTATGTGTAAATGACATCATTATGTATTTTTTTTTTTCCTTTCCATCCTATAGCTCCATTATTTATAAGAGCTGTTTAAATGAGGTCCAGAGGTCAGCATGGAGTCAATTTCATCATGCTTTATTTTAAATATTAAGATTCTTCGCACTGCTGTTTGCATAAAGATATACAGAAAATCTGCACTCAAATGATTTTTTTTTTTTTTTTTGCAATAATGAGCTTAGGGCTTCTGTTCAGAAAAGTGTGTGTGTGTAGGGTAAAAAAAAAAAAAAAAAAACCTCTCGCCTTTAGAATGGATTAGACCTCATCTCAGGATACGGTTTTGACCTCAATGCGGGTTCACCGCCATAATAAAGGCGGCGCTCATCTGCTTGTCTTGAGCCGAGCAGGAAAAAAAATCAGCCCGGAGCTCGGAGCAGCTTGCCGCGCGTTCATCGTTAGCGTTGCATCATGCGAGGATGGGACGCTTTCCCATAATTTAATTCACGGGAGTCGTTTCATGCCAAGCTGGTACCGGAGCTGGAAGTAATTGCATTAGTTCTCACTGAGAGCCGGCCCCGTGAGACTTTTTAAAAAAAATGGATCACCTAATATATATATATATATATATATATATATATATATATATATATATATATATATATATATATATATATATATATATATATATTATATATAGCTGCCTCCAAGCGCTGAACATCAAAGTCTGCGCTCGCACAAACAAACAGTGATTACGTCATCTTCCTAAACTGGATTTTCTAAACTTCTAAGCTCCATAAGTGATGCAACAAATGAAAATAAAAGTCAACTAAGCGGTGTAAAAAGTGCACCGAAGCGTTACGCAAAACTGTTTTTTCTCCGATGCGTATACTTTCACTCGCTATCCCCGCTTTTGAGCTTGAGGCAAAGTAATGCTGCACGGCTCCTGCAGAGGGAGACAAAGCGTAAAAATAACAGTTGATCGATCTTGTCGATTTATGGGAAAAGCAGGAAAGTGACCATATATGGACATATGGATCATCCACGACAATGCAGATACATCCCGCGTTATAATAAATAATCAGAACACATTTTTGCATTTTTACCTGCCTTGCGAGGCCCTTCTGGCACATGCTAAGTTCTCCTTTCTATTCCTGCCTACACGCTGTACAGCTGATCCATACAGTACACGACAGGCAGCGTTCAGTGACCTGCGTTTATGGGGACGCGTTTCGGGTCACCGCGTGCCCCTCCCACATGCTTCTGGTTGGGATGACGACGCGGACAGCTTATTAGCGCTAAGGGAGGGAGTCCGCCCACGGACGTGGGACACATCTGCAAGCATGCATGCATGCATGTGAGATGAGAACATGTGATGTAATGTCATGTGGGCCTTTTCTTGACTAGAATGTGGAAACATTTAAAGCTAGGGTGGGAGAGTTGAAAAAATAAAATAAAACTGACACCGCACACTCCTGAGTGAATTTGATCAATTATGCGATTGCAGTCTTTAACATGTCCTTGCGATTGCTGTCGATACCATCTGTCGCTTTCTTGGAGCAGTATTACGATGGCAAATGCAAATTAGAAGATGAGAAAATCCCCATGAATTGTATTAAACCTTTGTGGAAAAATGCTATATGTTAGGTTTTTTGAAATATTTTTTTAGGGGGAGATATTTTATGTCTCAGAAGTATTAGTAGTATCGGTACTTTGTATCGATTGCTACTCCAGTGATAAGAACTCGTACTGGAATCGGTCTGAAAAAAAATAGTATTTCACACCCCTATTAATATATAGCAGTCCATCGATTACTTGTGAACTAATTGATCGATTGATTTTTACCTTGTTGATTGAAAGCAGTCCAGATCCTCAAAAATGTACATTCTAAATTATAATTTTTCCATTAAAACTGATTTATTTGCTTTTTTCAAACATAAAATAAAAAGATTGTGGCTGTGTTCATGTTTAACCACACATCACATTCAAGCTCATATTAAATGAGGGTTGGCACACACCTGCCAACATTCAAATATGTTTAACTCATTCACTGCCATTGACGGCTTTAAACGTCCAAGTTCCATTTTTACGTGACTTTCAACGAATGAGTTATTTATTCTACCTGTCACTTCACGTCGTTGACTTATTGTGACGAAAAAAAATTCTGGCAATAGATAACTAATACTCTAATTCCACAGAAGACTTTTTAACTCATTCACTGCCTTTGACGGCTTTAAACGTCCAAGTTCCATTTTTACTTGGCTCAATGAATGAGTTATTTAATCTACCTGTCACTTCACGTCATTGACATATTGTGACGAAAAAAAATTCTGGCAATAGATAACTAATACTCTAATTCCACAGGAGACTTTTTAACTCATTCACTGCCATTGACGGCTTTAAATGTTCAAGTTCCATTTTTACTTGGCTCAATGACTGAGTTATTTATTCTACCTGTCACTTCACGTCGTTGACATATTGTGACGAAAAAAAATGCTGGCAATAGATAACTAATAATCTAATTCCACAGAAGACTTTTTAACTCATTCACTGCCTTTGACGGCTTTAAACGTCCAAGTTCCATTTTTACTTGGCTTGCAGTGAATGAGTTATTTATTCTACCTGTCACTTCACGTCATTGACATATTGTGACGAATAAAAATGTCTGGCAATAGATAACTAGTACCGTTATTTCACAAAAGACTTTTTAACTCATTCACTGCCCTTGACGGCTTTAGACGTCCAAGATGCGCCCACCTTGGTTTTCACTTGAGTTGTACAGGTTCCAAAAAAAAAGATCCTGCTCTCATTATTTTGTACGCCAAAAATTGGCATTTGAACAGGGGTGTGTAGACTTTTCATACCCACTGCAAGCTTGACTGCACTTATAGCTCTCTCTGCAAACAATGTGCGTCAGCGTGCACTTTTCTCTGCATCGGTGCCCCCTTACACTGCAACCCCCCCCTCCGCCTTGTCCTCGTTTGTCGTCCGCTAACATTTTGACATGCGGCTGACTTTCCTGTAAGGGCCCCGCAAGTGCGTTTAATGTGAAAGCCCCTCAGGCCTCTGCGCAAGGCGCCCTCTCAAACATCACAAATTAGGCCCCTGGATGACCCAGTATAGAAGTAAATTGGCACAATGAGTGATTTCATCCTCCTGTAACAAGACGGGGGTTCTTATAAATTAGGATGCCGGGATGTTGCTTCAAAGCCATTCAGGTAGACTCTCCCCCAATTTATTCCGCGGCTCTGCTCAGTTGGAGTCAGAAAAATATGACGGATAAACGGCAATATGAAGCGTCGACATTTCGCCGATAATAAGACGCCAAAAAGCGTCGGGGCCGATGAAATCCTCGTGACGTCGCGGAAGATCTTGGCGAGGCGGGTGCCCTTTAAGAAAGCCCCGAATAAATAAAGCGGCGCCAAGAAGCAAAAGGACAAGTGAGAATGGAGCTTGTGGACAAGTGATGTCAGGGAAGCAGCAGGGAAAGGAGGGTGGCAGGCAGGCGGGAATAAATAGGACTCCGCCCGTGAGAGGAAAACACCATCTGGTCAAGATTATAACCTAGATACGATGCATATGTGGCTTTTAACACTCCGTCGCTGTCCTAAAGTCTTCATATCGCTTGCCTTGACAAAATAAGGAAGCACACGTGTCCTCGCTTGCACGACAACAAATTGTTTTTTTTTTTAGCTCATTAAATCCCAAAGATTTATTTTTATGTTTTTTAAATTTAGACATTTAGTCCCATATATATATATATATATATATATATATATATATATATATATATATATATATATATATATATATATATATATATATATATATATATATATATATAATTATTTTTTTTATTTTTTTTAAGCTAAAGGGGGTGGGGTCAAAAAATGAACTGATTATTTATCAATTACTTTACACTGTAAAAAAGAACCCCTCTTCCCCAAAAAATTCGCCTTTACTAAATTAAAATGAGGCAACAGATTACAAGCAATATATGGATTAAATGTTTGTGATTAGGTAAACATTAATTATCGAGAACCTTAATTGTCTTTTTAAGACGAATGTCTTTGAATAGAAAACACAAGGGAATTAATTCACTTTGGACCGTGTGATTAAATTCATTTTTATTAGTATTGTTTACACATTTCGAATGATTTATTAATTTTTCATATCACACAATATTTTTGTTTGTTTTCATTCATTCTCTGTTCCGGTTTTTAATTCAGTTACTGAGTCATCGATACCAGTGTGAAATCCCTTTTTCGTTTTTCTAATAAAAACACATTTATCCCCATATTCATCTAGATTACAGAATATTGAAAGCAACTTTCATTCTGATGCATGAAAATAATACATGGAATATAATCATTACTTATGTTTTGATCAAACCTGCATTTATTTGCATTGTTTGTATGTACGCACAAAAAATGTAAACAAATAATGTCATTGACATTCATATTTCTAAGTTTTATTTAAATTAGTTTATGTCCCCTTTAATTGAGAAAATTTAAATAATATTTTCGTCTTCCCGCAAGCGCTTCTTTTTTGATGCTCATTGGAGGCTTCACTCCTATTTCATATTGATTTAACGCCCTCAGGTGGACAAACTGTGAAACTGCATCGTCTGTTCATTTGGCATCCTTGTGTCTATTCTTACAGAGACGATGGTGTTGTTTCTGATCGGAATCTCTGCAGCGGTGAATATTTCATCCCATGGGAACCAAACGGCGGGTAAGGACTGAATATTAATGTGCCTGGAAACACTTTTTTTCCCCCTCAATGTAAATTCCCATATTCCGTCCGATGTCCAGGCAACCCCACCCACCAGGGTGCTCACGTGCTGCCCTCCACGTTGATCTTGTCCCTTGTGCTAATCTTTGTTGTTCTGCTGACCATCTACTGCCTCAGGTGAGGATGCGTGAATTTGCAACACGTGTTAGCATCTGGGACAGTTTCAAAACCCCTACAAAAATACGTGTTTTACACTATTTTATAAAGGATATAAATTTACTTTTATTAAATGGATACTTTATTTACTGAGCCATTCCGCTTTGCTGGGTTTGGTCACATAACGTTCTCAAGCTGAGTCGTGATTGGTAATCACCTGAGACATGGTTTCTAAAGGTAGTAATTGTACATGTAATATTATTTAGTTATCATTAATTACACACACAATATTAACTTTTTTTAATAATGAAAATGGCTAAATAAGTTCTGTGTCTCTGTAATTTGCAGACAAAATATTTTTGGTGAACAATAAATAATCACGTTCAGATTCCGATTCAGATCGTTTTTTTCTGCCTAGAAATCCCCCTATATATATATATATATATATATATATATATATATATATATATATATATATATATATATATATATATATATATATTGGATTGTAGGTAAAAAGCAGCAAATGAAATTAAAGCACAAAGGTCAGCTCAGGTCCTGATCGCTTGGGCTTGAATGTTATTCATTAGTGGCCTACATTTTATATGTGTTTTTTTATTTAAAAAAATTACTTCATCTCACGTTTTTTTTTTTTTTTTTGTAGGTTCAAGAACCACAGGAAAGCTCTGGTTACCTCTGTGGATAAAAAGCTTCCAAATGGCTTCCTGGAGGAACAAGGTACTCAATGTAATCACCGCCCCATGAAAATGTAACTCTTTGCAGCTTTACTATGTTTTTTTTTCTCGATATTCGATTCACGCATTTAAATTCTTCACGCCGCTGGAACAATTCTCCGTGTGTAGTCTGAGGTACCCGGTAAGTTTGTGGAGGCCTCTTAGCTTTCCCAGTACGTAGGGAGTCTTATAAACTTTCATTTTAAGTGGGGGGGGAAATATATATAAATAAACGGAAAGGGCAGATCTTGAACCGAGGCGGTTTCACGCGGTCCGAGGCGGCGCACTGTTTACGAGTGGGAGAAATCATTTCTGTCACGGGTCCGCAGAAGTGGGAAATCTTAATGGCCGCCCGGCTTGTTGTTGCAGGTGCAACGCCGGCTCGTAATGGTGCCTACTGGGAATCGTTAGCCTCCTGACCGCCATATTTTTTTTTTTAAACACAGGAGAGCAAAGAGTGGTCCTCCTCCCCAGATCCCCCTCGCCCTCCAAGAGGTACTTCCCCATCCCGCTGGACGCGCTGGAGGACGAGTACCGCGTGCGCTCGGCCGACGACGGCAAGCTCTTCCGAGAGGAGTTCAACGTGCGTCGCTAACCTTTTTTGTCCGGCCTGCTATGGCGCAAATAGCAAAAATAGCACTTAAAAGTTACGAGCGCCAGCCGTTGTTCCCTCTTTTTTTTTTTCCCCCCCCGCTCTCACGAGGTTTTCTCGTTATAGTCGCTGCCGTGTTACTACCACCACGGGTCCTTCGAGGAGGCCGGCAAGGAGCACAACAGAGACAAAAACAGATACCCCAACATTTTACCATGTGAGCAAGCCCCCGTAACGTGAAGACAAGACTGACTTTATTGAAACCTGATTTATTTCATGTCCGTTGCCGGCTCGCAGACGACCATTCGCGAGTGGTGCTGAGCAGTCACATCGGTCATCTGGGTTCAGACTACGTCAACGCCTCATACATAGATGTGAGTCATCGTTGTATCATAACTTTAAAATGGAAATGTTTAGGCCAGAAGTTCTCAAATTTGGCTACGTGAGATGTTTAAAAGGCATAAGGAAATCTCATTGAATCGGGCACGATTGATACACAGTTTCTTGGTGGTCCGGATGCCAATTTTTGGCAGAAATAAAAAATATTCCGATTAATTCGTGGAGAACTCATTCAATGCCAGGGACGCTTTTTCACGTTTTATCGGTTTAATGCTTAAGTATCTGGAAATTAACGTCCTTAATGTCCCATAGTATCGATTTAATCTCAAATCCAATCCAACTTTATTTGTTAAGCACTTTAAAACAACCACAGCTGACCAAAGTGCTGTACAGAGAAATAAAAACATCAGAAAAACAGACACAACAGCTCAAGGACATAAAATGCTAAATCTGATGAGACAGATGAGTAAGGGTCAAAAATAGAATAAAATGAAGGAGGAAAAGAATAAAATAACGAATAAAAATGATAGGGATAAAAGAATAAAGGAATAAAATAAAATAAAAGGAAAGAGTCCACTGTCTCACAAGTATCTAGGATTTATTGTCCGGACTCTTAAAAAATGTGAAAATACGTCCCCTGGCATTGGATGAGTTCATTTAAGAAATTGTAATGAGTAAAATAACATTTCAATTGGCATTAATTACATGTTGATTTTTACTGGTCAGATATTTATTCCCTACAAATAGCAGGGATCAGCAGTAAATAAATTGTTGAAAAGGGTTTTCTTTTCAAATTAAGAGCAAATGCAATGGAACATGAAAAAACCTTTTGCTAAATCGTTCAGAAAATAACTTAAGCCCTATTAGACAAGTTTTTTTAAGGATTTAATTTTGTTAAAATATTTCACAGATGGAAAAAAGGCTACAAATAAATGCGCACTAATAATTTGCTCTTTTGTACAGGGGTTTAAGCAAAAGAAGAAATTCATCGCAGCTCAAGGTAACTAAAAATCAAAATCATTTTAAGTGAACAGGCACTGTCAACAGAATTGTTCCTCCAACTTAATCTACAAAATCTACATTTCTTCTCCAGTTGTACGATTTGATGAATTTATTTCGAATTTATTTTTTTCCTTATTCCTCATATGTTATTTTGCATACATCAGGTCCCAAGTTGGAGACGGTGGCCGACTTCTGGCGGATGATTTGGGAACAGAAGACTGCAACGATAGTCATGCTGACCAATCTGAAAGAAAGGAAAGAGGTTTGTTTGCTCTCCATCAAAAAAAACGTCAAATTTTCGTCAATTGCACTTTTATGGGTATTATTTGAATTTAGTTATGAACTTAACTCAAATTAAATGGATATAATTTTACATTTTTAAGAGTTCCAGACATTCAATGCCAGTTATTTATATTTTTTCCAAATATTTTCAAGTGTTATACGAGTGACAACAACATCTCAAATTTTCACTGCTAGAAAAATCTCAAAGTAGTCTTTCCTTTCAATGACACAATTAAGCAAAATGTAACGACTAACGAATAGAATTAAATCGATGCATTGCCCTGCCCCTGCATTAAAATACTTTTGATACATTATTAAAGTTAAATACAACCGAACTGTAGCACTACTCGTATTTTTACTTTGGACACAGCCAGTTAGTGCCACACCAGCTTTCCCGATTCTCGTTTGAGCGACCCCAAGTCACCAACTTGAAATTCATTTGACCCCGTCTCTCAGATGACAATCTAATCACATTGTCACCCGGCGGATGACTTTTGCATGAGCTGAGCCTCAAAGGCCTGATCAATCGCCGGCTCGGCGGCGAGGTTTCATACGGCAGAAGAAGGAGCGCGAGCGTCAGGGATCAATGATGCAATAATTGTTGATAAGACCCCGAGAGGCTTCATGATAATTAGTCTGAGAGACTTGTTAATGAGTTGAAGCTCGGCTTGCGCGCATCCTATTGACTGACAGGGACGCGCGCGCAAAGTCAAGTGCCTTTCAATCCCTGCTTCCGCGGAGCAAAAATACAAAGCCCGACACTTTTTCATGACATTTTTTCTTAAGAGTTATTTACTCATTCAATCCCAAAGACATATATTGCAGATCTTTCAAGAGTCTGAGAAAGTAAATCTTAAATTCCCTATCTATCTATCTATCTATCTATCTATCTATCTATCTATCTATCTATCTATCTATCTATCTATCTATCTATCTATCTATCTATCTATCTATCTATCTATCTATCTATCTATCTATCTATCTATTATGCTAGCTAGCAAAGCATATTCTAGCTAGCTAGCTAAATATCTATCTGTCTGTCTGTCTGTCTATCATGCTAGCTAGCAAAGCATAATCTAGCTAGCTAGCTAGCTAAATATCTATCTATTATACTAGCTAGCAAAGCATAATCTAGCTAGCTAGCTAGCTAGCTAAATATTTATCTATCTGTCTGTCTGTCTGTCTATCATGCTAGCTAGCAAAGCATAATCTAGCTAGCTAGCTAAATATCTGTCTGTCTGTCTGTCTATCATGCTAGCTAGCAAAGCATAATCTAGATAGCTAGCTAAGTATCTAGCTAGCTAGCTAGCAAAGCATAATCTAGCTAACTAGCTAAATATCTATCTCTCTATTATGCTAGCTAGCAAAGCATAATCTAGCTAGCTAGCTAAATATCTATCTGTCTGTTTGTCTATCTATCATGCTAGCTAGCAAAGCATAATCTATCTATCTATCTATCTATCTATCTATCTATCTATCTATCTATCTATCTATCTATCTATCTATCTATCTATCTATCTATCTATCTATCTATCTATCTATCTATCTATCTATCTATCTATCTATCGCTTGTTAGCTAGCTACCTAGCTTTATCTTTGTAAAAATGGCTGGATTGAATGATTTAACAAATAATTTTTAGACCCTCCTTTACGCTCTGATCTGAAAAAAAGACAACAAATAATCAGAATATCATATGTGCTAGTAGGGGCGCTTAGAACATATGGTAAAAGAATGTTTTTGGGTTGATTTCTCTTTTAATAGGCTGGATTATTTAATCTAACGTTATTAGCTCTTAAAATTGTCTAAAATCACAAGAGGATTTTATGCTTGTTTTTGCCAATTTGCCCCACAAAGCAAATACTGTTTTTTTTTGTTGTCTCATGTAGAATCTTTAATCTATGTTAAACACTAAATGACAAAGTAATTAATATCTTTATATATATATATATATATATATATATATATATATATATATATATATATATATATATATATATATAAACATATTTGGAATTGTTACGTTTTCAGGACAAATGCTTCCAATATTGGCCGGAAAAAGGCTGCTGGATGTACGGCAACATCAGGGTGGCCATGGAGGACATCACCGTTCTGGTGGACTACACCGTTCGGAAATTCTGCGTTCAGTATGTAAGTCAAATCTATGCATCCACATATCATTTCTTTTCATTAAAAGCCGTGGAAAAAAAAAAAACTGTTGGTTTATTAAAACTGTGCCATGTATGGATTTCCTGAGCACACTAGTAAAATTTAATTACACTGCAGCAGGCCTTCGTAGCAATATTTTTAAGGGAGCATTGTCTCTAATTAGGCCCATAGTAAAATTGTTTAATATTTGAGCCAACTGTAGTTATCAAATGACATTAAAAATACATCATTTTAATCGCTATCTCTTATTAAAAATTAAGCATCTAATAAAGCTGCATGGAGAAGACGTAAAAGCTAATGCTCCCTGAAGGGGCTTTGAAACAGTTTAGTGCATGGTAATAGGATGGAAAAAATAGAATAAATAAGGAAAAACTGCAGCTGGAAAACAATCAAGGATATTAAAAGGGCTTGTATGCAAGTTTCGAGAAATAATATCAATATACTAATTTGTTTAATGTACTCAGCGAATCAATATGCAGTGTGTTGTGGAGCGTCTTTCTCGCTTCAGTTCAGCTTTTGTCTGGCGTCTGTTTGATACCGGAACCCCGCATTCAACTTTACGTGCCCTCTCTGACTTTGCAAACAGAGACGACGCACTCAAACAACCTTTTCGAAAGGATATGACAATATTATAGCAATACGGCAAAATATTGGTAATGCAATCGAGGTTTTTTTTTTAATTCTTCATATAGTACTTTGCACAAATCATCTTTCTTCTTATTTTCTGATTGTCTATTAATAACGTTGAACTGACTTATCTGATTGTTTTGTTGACATTCTCTTTATCTAGTGGATGTAGAACACAACCCCAGCCACTACTGTAGCTTCTATTCTATGTGCCTTATAATGCGGTGGGCCTTAGGTATGAAAATAGTTTTAAATTAGGTCATTCGTTGAAGGTGTGCCTTATAATCAATCTATAATGCCTTAGAAAAAATACGGTATGGATAAAACATTAACTTTTTGCAGTTGAAAATGACCCGATAAATGGACTATCCTTTGAAGCAAATTATGCATAAACTATGAATGTTAAGCTCATGTTAAAACTGCTTTTAAATCAGTATTCGTTTTTGTTTGAATATTTTCTGCTGGATTCTCTTTTGAATAAATGTCTCTAGGTTTATTTCCTCCAGAATGATTGATGAAAATTGCGTTTTCCGCATCTTCCGTTATGGCTTTGACACCTCCATTTTGCAGGGTCTCTGCGTGAAAGCGGCTTCTGCTGCCAGACTAACCGCGAAACAAAAAAAAGTCACTCACCCGAGTCATCTGCCCGCCCGTCTTGCGCGTATGCGTGTGTATGTGTGCTGCTCGCAGTGAACATCGCTCACACGCAGGCATTAACCGGGCACGTCTGTTCTCCACAGCAGGGCAGTGATGGACCCCGGGCCCCGTGCCTGGTCACTCAACTCCACTTCACCAGCTGGCCAGACTTCGGGGTGCCATTCTCGCCCATAGGCATGCTGAAATTCCTCAAGAAGGTCAAGGCTGTCAACCCGTCCTACGCTGGACCCATTGTGGTGCACTGCAGGTGAGAAGAACACAATTACGACCCTCCCCCCCTCCCCCCCTCCTTGCGTCATCTGTTTTCGCAGGTTATTAAAGAGCGGCAGATTGTTGCAATTATAACTCCTGCTTAAGAGAACGTAGGAAAAGCGAGCGTTATGGTCTCCGGGGGATAATATAGGTTGTTGAGTTATACTGTAGCTAGGACATTTTTTTTCCCTGCCCGGTCTGTGCATACGTGCACCTTTGTTTGACTGGTCAAGTTGAGCGCCGCAACAGGTGCTCGCGGTTGTTTTTCAACGCCCGAGGCCCATCTGCTGAAATGACCCTTGGAAATCTATTGCTGGGGGTTGCTTTTAGTATACACGCACTCGGTCCTTCGGTACCAAGCGTGTTCGTGCGGTAATAAACCTTACATGGATAAAAATGATTGGGCGTCTGGATTTTACACCTTTGACGGGAAATGGAAGACAATATTGAGATTTTTGGGGTATAATTTTGAGTTTTGTGTCACTTTTCTTTGATTTGTGAATCTATCTGCACAATTTTCAGAAGTGTTGCTAAGGGGTTTAGCTGTAGGCTATAATAATACACCATCATGTTTAATACAGGGGACGAGAGTACAATTAGCAATCAGGAAGTTGCACACGATAAATCTGGCTGGATCCGTTTTTAAACCCAACATACCTTTTTTTTTCAGTGCTGTGAGGTAAACTAATTTCTGTTGTGAGCCACATGGTAGTTATGGTTTCCCTTGGAGGTCCATTTTGACTAGGAAATCATATAACTCAGCAGTTCTCAAATGGGGGTTAGAGTACTCCTGGGGGTACGTGAAGGCACTTTAGGAGGAATGTGAGATTTGAAAAGGGTTTCTGCAGGTATCAGCAAATCTAATTGAATGCTTTTTAATTCAGCACATTTGTCTTTTCAAATCAAGAGCAAATTAATTGGGACATGAAGCGACGTGTTGCTTTATAGTGACTCCCTTATAAATCTCCATTGTGAAACATTGTTTTTGTTCTTGAACCATGTGCCACACTGTTACAAATTATGGATATACCTTTGATATGTTTTTATGATATCATAAAAGAATCAATGGGAAGAAAACACCAGGGAGCTGAAATTCCCTGCAGATGATTAAAACATGTAAATTTTAAAAATGCAACAATTCTGACATTTCTATGTGATTGCAGCTGGACGTGTGAGATTTTGTGTACAAAAATAATCATTGTCCAAATTTTGGACCATATAAAACCATTATAATTACACTTTTTGAGATGCATTTTAATAGGATTTATTAATTTTCTTGCGATTTTTGCAACATTCTGCTGAGCAGCGGTAAAACTAAGTCAGCAAACAGAAAATTATTTGCTAGCTTATGTTTCATCTCAGGACAGTAGGTGGCGGTAGAGACCAGTTAAGCGTCATCATCACTGCACAGTCTACAAAGACAGACCACACCATTTTTCAATTTTTTTGTCAGCTTTAATAAATTTAACCTAATATGTAAGCATAGAACTGATGCCAGAACGATTTTGAGTGGTTGAAGGAAAAATGAAAACATTCATAAATCACTTTAACTATCACGCCTTTAAAAGCATTTACAAAATCAGCAAAGAAAATGCAATGTGTATACTTAAGCATATTTTTCGTTATTATTTTCTGTGGCCAAAAACTAGAAGTGGGAACAACTTTTACGAAATGTATTGGTGACCTTAGCCCTTATACAGTATTGTACTGTACGTGTTGTTTTTTTCAAGAAGTGATGTTCCTTCCGTCTTACCAGTTGTTTGACAAGCGCTGTCTTCTCGTGTGTGTGCGTGTGTGTGTGTGTGCGTGCGTGCGTAGCGCCGGCGTGGGGAGGACGGGCACGTTCATTGTCATTGACAGCATGATCGACATGATGCACATGGAGCAGAGGGTGGACGTCTTCGGCTTTGTGAGCAGAATACGAGAGCAGCGCTGTCAACTGGTCCAGACCGATGTAAGCTTTGACCCCCGGTGACCCTTTGTGCCTGCCGACTGACAGTTGTTGTTGCAAGGCAAACAAACAACAACAACAAAAAGACAGCACAACAAACTGTCAGTGCTACTTGAAGGAGAAAAAACAAATCTCTGGTCCCGACTCCCGTTGTGCTCTTCCTTAGATGCAGTACTCCTTCATCTACCAGGCCTTGTTGGAGTACTTTTTGTACGGAGACACGGAGCTGGACGTTTGCTCCCTGGAGGGACATCTGCACGGGCTTCACAACACCAGGGCCCCCCACGACAGACTGGGCCTGGAGGAGGAGTTCCGGGTACGCCCAGCCTTTGCAACATTTCCGTAATGAATCGTCCCAACATGGCGGTATTTTTCCCGAGATCTGGCCCAGGGTGGCGCTCGGAGCGGCGGCGACATTAATAACGAGGCTTTATAAGGTGCCTCCATCTGCCGCGCGGAATTAACGGGAGCTCGTGGGAACTTTGCATGTTTTACTCACAGCTTTCGTCCCCGGTAGCCCCCTCCTCTCAGCTGAATAGAACTTTGTTGTTGCTGTTGTTTACTTGGGGCGCTAAATATTTTAGCGCTTTTGAAATACACTCCGGGGTGGCAACATTAGGTACGCCCGAGTCGTAATGCAAAACGATGTATTTAAACATTGATTGATGGCTTTATTATGCACAACCGTGTAACAGGAGATCATTATGAGAGGAAGAAAGATGAAAAAGTTACAAGAGAAACGAACGATAAAGCCGCACAGTTTACATCTTCTAAAAGTGGAAAAAAGTTGTTATATTGTTGTGTTATTATTACTTTCTAACTTTAGATAGACAATTGAGGCAAAGACAGAGGCAAATTTTCATTTCTTTCGTCTGTCCAACCTACGGTGTATATATGCAGGGGTGTGCAGACTTTTGCAATGTGGAGCCAAATTTGATGTTTAAAATGAACATTTGGACTAGATGGTTTTGAAAAATAAACACAAAAATATGCTTGATGATAGAAGTGACGATGACTTGTTTATAAATGTTACTAATATTAAATTAAATCATAATTTCATTACCGGTAAATAAAAAATGTTAAATGTGTGTGTTCAATTTTCATGCCCAAAGTAGTCATTTGGATCTGGGATTACAGTTTAATAAAAATAATTTTTTACATTTTAGTAAATTAAGTGAAATGTTAAGTCTGTCACATCGCAAGTTATTTTACTGTATTTTTGAAAGACTAGATTTTTTTTTCCTACCAAAACTTTAATTAGGCGTTGTGAACAAGTAAGCAAAATGAAAAAGATTTTGTTAAAAAAAAACACACACACTCACACGAGATAAATGCTCACGTGCCAATTTTTGTTTTCTTACTCTCCAAAAAACATACAAAATGAAGTAGGCAGCTATGCTAATTTGCAGATGATGTGCAAACTTAGTCTTTACTTTTTTTTGTATTATTTGCATTTAATCTACTATTCTCAAAGTGTGGTACAAGTACATATGGGCACACAGGCTCCCTCAAGTGGTACGTGGAAGAATCACAGCTTAACTGGAGTTCTGTTGTATTTAACTTTTAAGCTCAAAACGTTTACATTTAATCGCCTGGTTTGTTTTTAAACATTTATATGTATACAATTGTTAGTTAACTTTTCTGTGTATTATGTGTATGTCAAATGATATATTAATAATAATAATAATAAATTAATAATATTTAAAACCAGTAACAGAGCGCCCGAGTTGTATTTTTGCATCTCACCATTGCGCCGGTATGCTCCTCCCATCAGAAGCTGACCAACGTGCGCATAATGAAGGAGAACATGAGAACGGGGAACCTTCCAGCCAACATGAAGAAGAACCGCGTGCTTCAGATCATCCCGTGTAAGGAACACTTTGATTCTTCCGACGGTTCCATAATACATCACATCCGAGTGGCATCAAAGTCCGGGGTGATCCGTATCGATGCGGCTAATTACGTAATCGCGTGTCACGTTCGAATGAAGCGTGTCGGGAAAGCTTATCAGTGCGCTCACGTACCGGGATAACTTCAGTGCTCCTTTATAGTTTGCATTTTTAATGCAATTTGACTTATTAGAAATCACACAGATTAAAAAAAAAAATCTTGAGCGGATGAGTGGTTAGCATGTCAGGGTTTGAAGCTCGGTTCTTGGAATTTTTATGTTCTATTTGAGGTTCTACAACACTCCAAAAATGTCCGTGGAAAATAATCTGAAAATAATAATAAATCCCGGTTTTAAACATCCGTTCATTTAACATTCATAGCTTGTGGAAGACTCCCATTTTTTCTACTTGCTGGCGACTGAAACTGACTTCACCTGTTCGATTCTGTTAACATTTTTAGGTTTTTGGTTGCAATTTGATTCCAAAAGACCGAAGTTTAATTTTAAATTGAATCATAATTATATTCTTGAATTATCTTGGAATAGATCTAAACAGTCTTTTAATGTAATCGAGGTATTTTTCCCATTCTGCAGGTAGTAAATACAAATCATCTTTAATCTTCATTTCTGGCTGTCAATCATAATCATAATGACTTTGAGTGAGTTGTCTGATTGTTTTCTTGACCTTCCCTTTAGCATAGCTCCATCTAGTGGATGCTTAAAGAAACCCCAACCACTACTGTAGCTTCTATTCTGTGCGCCTTATAATGTGGTGCGCCTTAAAAATGAAATAATTACTAAAACAGGCCACTCGTTGAAGGCGCGCCTTATAATCCGGTGTGCCTTATAGTGCGGAAAATACGGTACTTTCCTTTAATGTCTCGTGGGTAGTATGCAATTCACTTTACTGACAAAAATGGACACCGCAAGAAGATATATAAGATACAAAATCACTTGTTGCTAGGCAGAATTCATTGTTTTTTTTTTCAGAAGTTAATTAAAAAATATTTATCTGTTAGCACTTGAATTTTCATGGAATCCCCGCTCTCCCAAACGCCACTTTTTCCTCTTCTTCCGACTTATATGGGCTTGAAAAAGTTTTTCTTTTCTTCCCTGGCACAGACGATTTCAACCGAGTCATCCTTTCAGTGAAAAGAGGGCAGGAGTTCACAGACTACATCAATGCCTCCTTTATTGACGTAAGCACCCCCCCACCGCCGCCGCGACCTCCTCTATGGATTTTCCCATAGAAGTATAAATATAAAGCTCATCGTCTCTTTCGGAAAGCATGCAAAACATCGTTCCTCGAGTGTTGTGCTGTGCCCTCCAGGGCTACAGGCAGAAGGACTATTTCATCGCAACCCAGGCCCCCCTGTCTCACACGGCGGAGGACTTCTGGAGGATGGTGTGGGAGTGGAGGTGCCACTCGATCGTTATGCTCACTGAACTAAAGGAGAGGGAGCAGGTGCGGCACGCTGCGTGCTTTCCATGTCTTATTGCAACTCGTTTGGACTGCTGTTCAAAAGGTACATCAGATCTACAAACCTTTGCCGACAGGAAAAGTGTTTCCAGTATTGGCCATCAGAGGGCAGTGTGACATTTGGAGACTACACAGTGGAGCTGAATGGTGACTCGCAGGGCGAAGCCTTCACTCTCAAAGACTTGGTGCTCACCCGCAGACCAGTATGTACCAAAAAATAGAAATTATCAACTATGATTATTAAAGAAAGGCAGAGAGAGACCCTATGCTTTCACTAGGGAGACTCAGTGTGTGTGTGTGTGTGTTTATATCAACAATATCGTGTGGAAATTGAAAATGTCATCATTCTCTAAAATGGCTGGCAGTGAATGAGTGTTAATCTTTCAACTGTAGTTCATGTTGCGATTGCTTACATGAAAAAAAATCTCTGCTCAGGCGTAATACTTTGGGTTTTATGTTTGGTAGATTATTTATTTTCACTATTTTTAAAACCAAGATTCCCCCCATACTAGCATGATTTGACTCAACTTGTCACATGCCACCTCTCGTTTCCTGTCAAGTTAATGATTTATTTTTGTGAACAAGTCTCTACTATGATCCCCAAAGAGGAGAAGATTTTTTTTCTGTGGACAAATATTCATTCATGATGATTTATTTTTGAGAACAGGTGTGACACTTTGTTAATTTTTTTCTTTTGTGGATAAATATTTTTTAAATAATTAAGTTATTTCTTTTTTGACAACGCATCACTTCAGCAATCCAAAAGAGGACACTTTTATATTGATTATTTTTTCGTGGACCAATACAAAAAAGTTTGAGAGTTTATAAAGTTGAATAAATCAGACACCGATGTTATGTCTTTTTTTTTTTTTTACCCAAAAATGTGTCGATTGATTAGGGGCTACTTTTTATATTTCACAGGGGATACACCACGGAAAAAACTTACCACTGTTCTAGCATAATGCTAATGCTAACATAAAAACGGACGCTTTATAGACAGAAGCTAGCCGCATCTGCGAGACGGCTTTACAGCAGACTTTTGAACTCAAAAGGCGCCGCAAATATACGATCGTATAACGCCTTTGTACGAAAACATGTTGCAGCCTCTTTTTACAGCGGCCTTGCGAAATAACGACTCCCCCGTGTCCCGTCAGGAGAACCACTCTCATCACGTCCGTCACTTCCACTTCCACGGCTGGCCTGAGATCGGAATACCGGCGGAGGGCCGAGGGATGATTGACATCATCGCCTCGGTGCAGAGGCAGCAACAGCAGTCCGGGAACCGTCCCATCGTCGTTCACTGCAGGTGCGGCGGGCGTTTTTAGTCGAGTCGCCGGCCCGTATAAACGCTCCGTTTTTCCTTTCTCTTCCGAGAAAGTCGCCGCGTTGCCTCGGCGGGGCCGGCGTTCTTATGCCTAAACCGCTTACGTGATCCTTTATAAAGACTTCTCGGCGGATGCTTTGATCAGAACCTAGCTTCAGGTGAAGTGATTCGAAAGCGGCGGCGGCGGCCCGGTGGGATCGATCCAATCCGCCCATTCGCAGTCAATTAAAAGCTCTCAAAGTGAAATATCCTCCGACTCCCCACTATGATTAATCTGATAAGATGAGCTAACGACAGGAAATGGTGTCATCACGCCGCTCTTTGCCTTCATCGCCGCTTGTCTAAGAGGGGCTTTTTAACCCCCCCCCTCCCCCGCCGCCTCACGGGAGCGGGACTAACCCTCGGCGATCCCCCGGCGTCTCGCTGCACTCGTCCAAATTGCACATCACTCCGCCGCCGGCTCCCTCGCCGTCCCGCCATCTCCAGTAAACATCGGCTTCGTCAAACACTCGGCTTCCACGCTGATTAGTGTTAGCGTTCGGATTAGCCTCGCCTTAAGTGGAGGGTGGAAGTGGGGATTATTAGCGCCATTAGCCCACGCAGAGGTCACCTTTTCTCTCGTCCGCGGTGCATTCAAATGGCGTACTTGCTCAAGGATAAAAAGTCATATTTGGCCATTTAAGTGGTTGCTTAAAATGGACCATGCGCATCTCGCTGTGGTACAAATATGTGAACAAAGGGCTCTTTGGTTTTTGGCTGACATATGAGGTTTCAATATTATTTATGTCACGTTGCTGTATACCGTATTTTCCGTGGCGCACCTTCGATAAATGGCCTTTTTTAAAACGGTTTTCATGTATAAGGCGCACCGTATCATAAGGCGCGTAGAATAGAAGCTACGGTGTTGCGTTATGCATCCACTCGATGGAGCTGCACGAAAGGGAATGGCAACAAAATAATCAGCGAAATCAAACTTCAATCAGAAATTATGAATATAGATTATATATATATATATATATATATATATATATATATATATATATATATATATATATATATATATATATATATATACACAAAATCTGGTTCAAAAGTCCCCTGGTTTGGGGACTGCTGGACTGCCACATGGTCTAACTTACATCTGTTTGCAGTTAGTTAATTTAAAAAAGAAAAAAAAAAGCCTTGTCCTTTGACCAATAAGCATTTCTAACATTGATTGAATGCAAAAAGGCTGAATGGAAAATCTCAACTTTTTGAGGTGAAAGTGGAAGTCTGAAAGTCCCCGAACGGTGATCTTGACTCCATTATACAGCGTCCCCGAGTGTGACACGGTTTTCCGTCTCGGTCTTTCAGTGCCGGCGCGGGTCGAACGGGGACCTTCATCGCCCTTAGCAACATTCTGGAGCGCGTGAAGGCGGAAGGCCTGCTGGACGTCTTCCAGACCGTCAAGAGTTTACGCATGCAGCGGCCGCATATGGTGCAGACCGTGGTAATGTTTGCAAATGAGACACAGAAACAACAAAAAGCTCCTGGCGGAGTTTAAATCGGGCACGTTAACGCGTCGCGTCTTAATTCAGTGTTTTGTTGTTTGTTTTTATTTTGGGGGGGGTTTTGTTTTCCAGGAGCAGTACGACTTCTGCTACCGAGTGGTGCAGGATTTTGTCGACATCTTCTCAGACTACGCCAACTTTAAATAACGCGCTTCTTCAACCGTCTGCTTTCCAATTAACTTATGCAAACAACTTGCTTTTTCTTTTTCTTTCTTGAATGTACATTTTCTAATGTTTTACATTTGGTCTCATAGTGTAATATAAGGAAACATATCAATCCTTTTTGCCATGTCTTTGAGGATTACATTTTGGGTGAAAATATTTGCTTAGTGCGTTAAAATATGTAGACATGTAAACACAGGGGTGCCTTGAGATATGGGTTACTTCACTTGCAAGAAAATCAAGTTAATTACGTCATTGCATGTTTAAAATATAAGGTTGTTTTAAAGTCTGCTAGCTTAATGCTAACGCATAATGGAAAATGCCTTAGACGGGCTAGAAAATAGCATCTTATTGGCAAAAGTCCACTTTAAAGCCCACTGAGGGGCAAATGCTGGCGAGCGTCTGCAAAGGTAAAAGCGCTTTTCGTGGGCTTTGTTCAAGTTAGCCAAAACTTAAGCGCAGGTGGTGCAGCAACACATGTAGACAGAAAATATAACACCACTCACAACCTTTCCTTCTGCGAAAAACTACTAGTATGATTGCAGTTAACTCAGTGACGAAACGCTTCTTTATCTGCATGACCGTATTTTACAGACTGATTTTATGACACAGGTGGTGCAGCAACACATGTAGACAGAAAACATAACACCACTCTCAACCTTTCCCTCTGCGATAAACTACTAATATTATCGCAGTTAACTCCGTTACGAAACGCTTCTTTATCTGCATGACCGTATTTTACTGCCCCCTAGTGGCCAGGATGTGCACAAAATAATGAACTGCAGGTAACAAACCATGATGCATGCTTCCTATAATGTTTTATAAACTACAAAATTCTTCAATGGCATTTTCTTGACCAACAGTGTTTTAGCTTAAAAAAAAATTTGAACTCGGATCTCAAGGCACCTCTGTGGATAGAGGTATGTCAGTAAATTTGATTCTGTTCAGAAAGTGAATAATTTTACTATAATGTATTATGTTTTAATATCTGTGTATGTATACTCTGTATATATAGCTAGCTAGCTATATATAT